>NC_081409.1:436104572-436407072 GCF_030272615.1 Cryptomeria japonica
CAACTTAGAAATCCACTTTTAAACAATGTGACAAATACAACCAATGGAAGACCAAGAGTCACAACTTATAATTCCACAAAGGTGTCCCTCATGGGAGTTGAACTTGGGTCTCCACATTGAGAACTCAATGCTTTAACCAACTAAGCTCAACCCCCTAGACAAAACTTGATTTAAAAATATAATTATTTTTTATATTTAATAAATAATAATAATAATAATAGAAAGTTGCTTTTTTATTTAGATTTGTTTCTTTTAATTTTAGATTTAAATAAATATATTTTTTGTATTTAATAATAATAATAATAATAATAATAATAATAGAAAGTTTCTTTTTTATATCAATTCTACATATATATATATATATATATATATATATATATATATATATATATATATATATATATATATATATATATATATATATGAACACTTGCATGTTTGCTATGTTTCGGTTTTCTCTGTCTGAGAGAGAGCCAGTCAGGTTTATGAGCTCCTTTTATGATGTGCATTTTCCTCTGGCAGACTTTTGGGTCATGATACTGTTGGAGGTTTTTGGTTTGTTTACCGCTCTTCATAGCTATTACTTAATTTTTATGTAGGCACAGTTGCAATTTGGCTTGGATTAGTGTTTTTTGGGACCTTTAAAGTTTGACCTGGCTATGAGGCATAAGCTTTGGCTAGTTCTAATCCTGTTTAGGATATTTGGTCTTTCATAAGCGGATACACTAATGATTATTATTCTCTTTAAGGAAATTCTAATCTCTAGACAACATTTTCATAAACTAATGATGGTATCTGTGGAATCTGAAATCTCAGATTTGAATTTTGGTACTAACTAGCTAACAAATCCGTGAGCTTTGAGTGGTTTACAAAATTGCAGGGAAGGTCTTTTGGTTAAGCTTTGTGTAAAGTTCAGCCTAAGGATCGGGTCTTGCTTTCAGATGAACAAGCACTATAGATACAGATCAATCAAAGTCAGTTTGGAATTTTTCTAAATATATATAGTCCACCTGTTCATGTAATTGTGTAAATTTTAGGAAGGGGAGAGAGAACCCCTTGTAAAGGATGGCTTTGTACTCAATTGGCAATAAGCCAATATGAGATATGTTAAGTTTGAATCTAGGAATGTATATTCCTTAGGCAAGATCGGGGGTTTTCTTTGTCCGAATGTAAACTTTTTTTAATTAATAAAATATCAGCCTTGGCCTATTACCCATTAAAAAAAAGTTTCTTTTTAATTTAGATTTTAGTCTTTAACTTATTTTTAAATTATCCATTATCTATTCATAATAAATAATTGTATACACCTAAAAATGGTCTGAAGCTAATTAATTCAATAAGCAATTATTTAATCTCCCTTCCCAATTTAATTGAATTCATTAGCAATTTGATTAATTTCTCTATTCATCTACTAGTAAATAAATCTATATGATGTATTTACATAGTTCATTTCATATCCCCCTTTGATTAATTAATTTCCTCCCATATAAATCAATTCTTCTAATTCTTAATTAAGATTAACAAACTCAAGTTTGTTGAGATTAATTATCATTTTTCAATTTATTTGAATTTTTAAATTCAAATGAGCACATGACTCCTAACTTTTAACCACCTAACCTAATCATCCCCTAACCTAACCCATTCCACCTAACCCTGGGTTTTGCCTAACCCTATCCTATCTTGCACATTCTAACTTCTTTATCCTAACCTCCTATGGTGTGGATATTCTCCCATTGAGACACATGACACTTTTGCCACGTCTCCTCCCTTGGACACTTGCCCTCTCATGAGCAAGGCTCCTTGACAATTGTCACCACAGAGATGACAAGTGCCCCTTCCTCCAACCTCTTCTCCAACTTCCTCAATCTTGGCCCTTGATATCTTCAAATCAGATCTGGACCGTTGATTCTTGTCACCTCAACTTTGGCCTTGGAATTCCTATAAATATCTCCCATTTTGGAGCAATAAGCATCCCTTGCATTCATATTTTCAACATTAGTACTATAGGCATTTTCATTTCAATCATCTAGTAAATAGCATTTTGGATTAATCATAGCATTGCATTTCATATGATTTGCATAATCAATCATGATCAAGTATCTACTCAACTCTTGAGTTGCCACTTTGGAGGTCATTGCTCCGCTGAGAACCAATCAATTCAACACCTTCAAGGTCCTCAAGAATAGAGGAAAATGAGACATTTCAAGGAAGGCTTATGGTTTGCATCTTTAATTTAGTTTTCAATTAAACTTTCCATTATGTTTTTATTGTCTCATTATATGTATATGCCTTTCTTATATACCACATTTTTAGCATCACATTAATTGGCGCCCATCGTGGGGCCTAGCCCCTTTGATCTTTAACAAGTTTGCTTGCAGGAAATTTCATTGACAGGTTGATTAGCTCTTTCGGAGTGCAAATTAGCTCTCTTGGGCTCTTGAATCGCATTCTTGGCCTCTTTTGTAGCGTTCTGACACCTCAAATGGCGTTTTTGGGAGATTTCTCAACTCTGTTTTTATGTTTTTCTCTATTTTAGCATTTTTAGTTTGTACCTTAGCGTTTTGGTATGTTTTGTAGCGTTTCTGGTATATTTGACAACGTTTTTAGTCTATTTGACAACGTTTTTGGTGTGCAAAAACAATGTTTCTGGTGTGTAGGACAGTGTTTCTGGTGTGCAGAGTAGCGTTTTGCGTCCATTTGGCAGCGTTCTTGGCACATATGATGGCATTCTTGGTCAATTTGATGGTGTTTTCAGTTTTTTATTGATTTAGCAAATATTGTATGTTGCATTCCTTATTTTTGCTTCTGGCCTGTCATTTTCCCGAACCTAATTTTTAGATTATTAGTTTTGCAGGTACTTATTTTGCTGTGAAAGACCAGAGTCATAAACTATTTCGCCGTCAAATAATGCAATATAAACTACTAACTTTGTTTGCAGCCGCGGGATTTTGCACTTATTTTTGTTAAATTAGGCACATAGACTAATTACAATGAAAATTAACAAACATGTCTTATGTGTTTTGATGATAGGCGAGTATTCTCTCACCTTTCTTAGGTGATCAGAAAGCCAAACTCATCTTTTGTTTTCAATAGTGCATATCTTTAGCGGGCCTGCCCTCCCGAGGAGCCTATAAGGCCAAATCCATTAAGGCCGGTGAGAGGGGAATGACCCAAGTGGGAACGACTAATGCCAAGTACTCCAACCCACTATAAAATAAACGCGATTTAATGAAAATCAAGTCAACGACAATGCTCGAGAATAGCTCTCCTCTGTACCTTCGGGTATATCAAACCTTGGTTTTCAAGGTTGGGAGACCTCTTAATTGATTTTATACCTCGACGCACCAAACAGATCCCTTACTAGTTCCAATTAAAATAAGAAGCTATCCGGTTTACCTTTGAACATTATTAAATTCTTAGTGCATGGAGGGGGAAGAATTTCTCCTTAAGATACTCACCATATGTCCCTCTTGAGCGTATGTGTGGACTCCCCTTCTCAGACCTTATTGGTAGGTTGATAATGGGACTCCAGTAGCTCTCGTAAAGGCAAAAACATGGGCGCCCTTTAGGGGGTGACAAGACTGTGTGAGCTGACAGTGTACCAAGTGTGGGCTAAGAACTAATAATGAAGCCAATCTCCTTAGGATAGTCTTAATGATGTTTTTTCAATTATTCAAAACCTGTGAAAACTTGGGCTTTCTTTAAAGCTTCTTGAACATACACTTTGTGTGTCCTTTGGGACAAAAATACAATTTGAATTCTGTGTTTGTAAGTCAAATCAAGATATCATCCATTGAAATACAACAAAAATTGCAAACTCAAACCCCAAATTGTCAAATTTACAAGTTTCACAATAGATTAGCTCTTTCGGTCCAAATAGTCGCACATACGGTCCAAACAGTCACACATACGATCCAAATAGTCACACATACGGTCCAAATAGTTGCACCTACGGTCCAAACAGTCGCACCTACAGTCCAAATAGTCGCACTTTCAGTCAAGTCAAGATATCATCCATTGAAATACAACAAAAATTGCAAACTCAAACCTCAAATTATCAAATTTACAAGTTTCACAACAAATTAGCTTTGTCGGTCCAAACTGTCACACATACGGTCCAAACAGTCCCACATACGGTTCAAACAGTTGCACATACGGTCCAAACAATCGCACATACGGTCCAAACAGGCGCATCTACGGTCCAAATAGTCGCACCTACGGTCCAAACAATCGCACTTTCAGTCCAAACAGTCGCACCTACTGTCCAAACAGTTTCTCTTCTGATCTAAATGTCATCTCTCTTGGTATGAATGTTAACTTTCTCATATTTCAACATTAACTCTCCAAGGTTGAGCTTGCTAGGTATAAACATCAATTTTCTCATTCTACACATTAACTCTTGGGTCAAAATAACCGTTGTCTAAGTTCTAATAGTTTAAACTTCAGAGTTCTTGGTCTAAACGTCGGCACTCTTAGTCTAAATGTCAGCTCTTTTGGTCTAAACGTCAGATCTCTTGGTCTCAACGTCAGCTCTTTTGGTCTAAACATCAACTCTCCTGGTCTAAATGTCAGCTCTTCTAGTCTAAATGTCAGCTCTCTTGGTCTAAATGTCAACTCTTCTGGTCTAAATGTTAGCTCTCTTGGTCTAAACGTCAACTCTTCTCATCTAAACATCATCTCCCTTGGTCTAAACATCAGCTCTTCTGGTCTAAATGTCAACTCTCTTGGTCTAAACATCAACTCTTTTGGGTTGAATGTCAAATTGCTCATGTTTCAACACTAGATCTTCTAGCATGCACTTTCTAGGTCTAAATTTCAGTTATCTGAGTCTAAAAATAAAAAAGTTAAGTCAAAACAACAATCTCCTAAGTTCAAACACCCAATTTGCTTAATCTAAACATCACTGTTTTGAACTTTAGAGTCATTGCACTATAGAATAGTGGTTTTGGTATGTTCCTCAACATTCCTGGTCGGTTTGTCAGCGTTTCTAGTCAGTATAGCAGCATTCTCAATCAGTTTGTCAGCATTTCTGGTCAGTTTGTCAATGTTTCTGGTCCATATAGCAGTGTTTCTGGTCAGTATAGCAACATTTCTGGTTAATGTAGCACCGTTTCTGGTCAGTTTGTCAGCGTTTCTGGTCAGTATAGCAGCGTTTCTAGTCAGTATAGCAGCGTTTCTGGTCAGTATAGCAGCGTTCTCGATCAGTTTATTAGCGTTTATGGTCAGTTTGTCAGTGTTTCTGGTCCATATAGCAGTGTTTATGGTCAGTATAGCAGCGTTTCTGGTAAACTGCACCAAAATCAGAAAACAAAAACCACCCATTTCTCAGATAGTCAAACATAGAGACTAGGTCATCTTCTCGAGTCACTCAGTCAGGTTATCTTTTATTAAAACAGATTTAAAGATAGACGCACTAAGGTTCTCAAGTATTCATCTCCAACAAGTTTAAGATCTAACATCTCAAAGTGCAACATCACACCTTTGATAAACTGATCACTCAAAACATAGTTTCTCATGAGGATCTATCATCCTCTATCACGAAACTGCAACGTTTGATTAGGATAACCTTGTCCCACATCGTAGGATATATTATTCCTATTGGACTTGGTTTTATCAATATCATCATCATTGCACTCCAAACTAAGATCGAAAAACTTACAAATCTACAAATACTTGAATTATCTTTTCATGTCATATCACTCTATCATACCTACCTTGACAGTTGGTCACTTATCGAAACATCTTTTAGACAAGCGAATCCTTGCAATGGAAACAAAAAAATTCAGAATAGTTGAAGATCATAGAAACATGGCATACCAAAGCAAAATACAAGAAGACATAACAAGTCAACATATCAAAGCAATCAAACAAGTCCAAAATCAAAATCCAACTATGTCAAAACCTCACAAGGATTCAAATGCATCTCCAAAGAAAGGTGGCTCTTTTATGCAACTCTTAAAGAGATCCCTAAGGGATTTTATTGAGGAAGATCAAAATTGCACACCTATGTCTAGCAATGGCTCATCCCCCCATAAGAAAATTGACTCTCCAAAGGCATCTATTCCTACACCTCTTAAAAACTTGCAAGAACCTTCCATAGCATCCTCACCAAACAATACACCCGAGGAAGAAGTTCCCCAAGGGATATCCATAATGGCCATCAAACCTATTTTAGAGGATCATATTCAAAGCCCATCTCCTTCATGTCCAAGCATTGATTCCTTGCAACATCCCCATAATGCTCCCTTGCAAATTGAAGTCCTCATTCATAGAACGCTCGTTAAACGTGTCCTAATAGATGGTGGAGCTGGCTTAAACATTTGCTCATTGAGTCTTGTCTATGCTCTAGGTTATTCAGAAGATGCAGTTGATCCCCGGAAAAAGATCACCATCAAAGCATATGATGAAGAAGAGCGTTCCTCTAAGGGAATTGTGATATTACCCATCAGAGTGGGACCTTTGTAGAAAGACACAACATGCTAAGTTCTAGACTTGGACTTATCATACATCATACTCTTGGATAGACCCTAGATACATGACATACAAGTTGTTCCATCAACATATCATCAGTGCCTAAAATTTCCCTACAATGGGCAGGAAATCACGAGCTCAACAGACTCAAATCCATTGCAGTGCTATAATAATCTAAAACCAGTTCAAGAGGTCATTGTTCCACATAACAAAGAGGCAACATCTTGAAGCACATAATCCAAGGAACAATCATTTGCATCAATTTTGTCAAGCATGGAAAAACAAATGCAGCTAAGAGATCGAGGGAACAGAGAATATTTGCTATCATGGAAAAACAAACAAGAGCAACTTGAAATTGAAAGGGATGAAGAAGATGTAGGTGTTGATATAGTTCACACGTATGCAGGACAAACATTAGGAACTAACCCACTTGAATCAGAATCACATTCGGTTGACTTGGACTTAATCAAGGACAATCAAGAGCTACTTGTGCGAGGTCATTCTAACGAGAGTATCCTTCTAGATATTGAAATGCATATTGAAAGCTCTGACATCTCTTTCATGACCCCTAATATCTTTGAAACAATTCACCTTGAGGATCCTTTGCCCTTAATCCATCCTGAACTTATGGACTGGGAAAATGAAAGACATACCACCATTGATACCTTTCCTAAAGATCATGCCATATCCTTATATCTTAATGCAATTGAACCCACAACAAATTCCACCAGGGATTTTGCTAACATATCTTTGAGTCACATGGGTGCCAAATCTCCTAGTCGCAAAAGTGAGCATAAAGAAAACAATATCAGGTCTATTGTTGAAAACCATTTATTGGCAACACTAGACCTAGAAAAAGTAAAAAGAAAGGACGCATCTAACGGTGAAAACCTCCTCGAGGCGCCAAAAGATTTGACACCTTACTCAAATACTATCAAGAGAGGTCATCTATCCTGATAGAACCAATAGACGCAATTACCATTGGCACAATTGATCTACATCTAGCAATATCTCTATCAAAACATGAAGGGAAACAATATTTGGAACCCTTCAAAAGATGGCAAATCAATTTTACCTGGTCATATGCAGACATTCCAAGGTTAGATCCAAATCTTATAATACCTCACCCAAATATCAGTCCAGGAGAAGGCATCAATAATGGGTCACAACATGGATCGGGAGAAAGCATTCTATTCATCACACCACAAGGTCATACAATTCCAAAGGCGTACAAATTAAGCTTCCCAAGCACCAACAATACAATAGAATATGAAGCTTTGGCCACAAGGATAAAGATGGCCATAGAATGGAACATTACACAACTTCAAGTCTTTGGAGACTCTCAGCTCATCATCAATAAAATCAATGACGATTATCAAACAAAGGATGAAAAGCTAATGCCTTATAAGAAGATGGTTGGTGATGTCAAGAAATACTTTGTCGAAATAAATTTTAAGCAAATTCCAAGGAATGTCAACAAAGAAGTAGATGCCATGGAAACACTTGCTTCTCTACTGTAGACATAGGAAAATCAAGAGTGTTACAAATTCCTGGTGGAAGAGTTGTTTTACCCTGCACATAATTTTCCTAATTCCCAAACTATCTATCACCTTGTTGGGCATAATTCCTCCCGCTATGGCCAAACTTACACATACCTGAAAGATAATATCCTCCCTCTTGACTTGTCAAAGAACCAAAAGAGAAACTTTATTCGCCAATCCTCCCATTATACTCTTGTCGCGGATACCCTTTTTAAACGAGGTCTGGACGATACTCTTTTAAGATGTCTCGAACAAGAAGAATCTGAGAAGGCCTTAAATGAAGTCCATAACAACATTTGTGGCACTCATTCAAGTGGTCTTACCCTTTCGAAAAAACTGATACGCTTGGGCTATTATTGACCAACTATGAAACGAGATTATTTTCAAATAGATAAAACATGCAAACAATGTCAGATCTATGGAAATTTAATTCATGCACCAGCACAAGAACTTCATGCTTTGGCAACATCTTGGCCTTTCTGCCAATGGGGTCTTGATCTAGTAGGAAAGATAAATCCTTCTTCATCCAATGGTCACAAATTCATCCTTTTAGCTACAAAATATTTCACAAAGTGGATTGAGGCAGTACCTATCATCAATATCACAGGAAAACAAATTGCTGCATTTATCTTGAACTGCATCATATGTCGCTATGAAAGAGCCATGACCATTATCACTGATAATGGATGACCGTTCAAGAATCAAGATGTCCAAGAGCTATGTGAGAAATTCAAGATCCAACACATATTTTCCACACCCTACTATCCACAAGGAAATGGGCAAGCAGAAGCATCAAACAAAACTATTTTGAAAATCCTCAAAAAGACAGTGAATGATGCTGGTAGAGATTGGCATATTCAATTGAACCCTTCTCTATGGGCCTACCGTACTAGTATCCGCACACCAACAGGTGCCACACCTTTCTCTCTTGTTTATAGATCAAAAGCAATACTGCCAATAGAATTAGAGATACCTTCTCTACGAGTATCATTAAAAGGTCTTATCCCAAATGAAGAACAACGAGTATCTAGATTGCAGGAGTTAGAATTGATCCATGAATGAAGACAAAATGCCTTTGATCATTTAAAGGTATATCGGCAAAGAATGTGCCGAAGTTATAATCACAAGGTCAAACCACGAACCTTTCAAGTTGGGGAAGTAGTACTAAAGGAAAATCCACGAAACCAATCAGATCGATAAAAGAAAGGAAAGTTTGAACCAAACTAGTTAGGTCCGTTTGTGGTCACACCAGTATTTGGGTCAGGAGCATATCAACTATCAACACAGGATGGGGATCAACTCGAGGAACCCATCAACAACATGCATCTGAAGAAGTTTTATGTCTGAAAAAGCAAAAAATCAAAAAATAGTGAAAAAACAAAAAATCCAAAAAAAGTGAAAAAGCAGAAAATCCAAAAACCGTGAAAAAGCAAAAAATCCAAAAACAGTGAAAAAGCAGAAAATCCAAAAATAGTGAAAAAGAAGAAAACACAATAACAGTGAAAATAAAAATAAAAAAATCAAATCAAATATGAGAAAAAGTGCAATAAAAATAGATGGTGAAAACCTGACAAACAGGCGCTATCTGTCAGCTAGCTCTTCCATCTATTGGTTCATGCATCCTTCCACTTGCATTCATTTCCATCAGCGCTGTTCATATCCATAATAAAGCCTTTGTACATACGCAGACATCACAGGTGATTTCTCGTCATGGTTTGGATCAACAACAGTTAGACAACACTTGTCAAATGAAAAAACTGAGACACATCCAACGTTGAACATAAGATCACATTGTCAACCATCAACAATCACATATCGGTCTAAACATGACAAACACATATCAATAGATGATATATCTTGACTCATGATTTTAACACTTTGACAATAATGGTTCAACTATTTTATTTTGATTTTTTGCTATCATGATTTCTGAGTGACTCCAGGATGTCTTTGACTAGAGGAACAAAGAAGGAACGTGATATTTTTCTTGTCTATTGTCTGTAAATTAATCGTTAATATGTGCAAAGTTGTCTTAGGACATGATCATCAGAGTATCATAAAAGACATTTCAGACTTGCATATAGAAATTGTTAGTATTGCCTGTTTTATGCAAGCAACACTCAGGTCATCTTGGTTCAATTATACCTCGATGCTTGTGCTAACTTGCAATATCAAAACCCAGGAAAGTAGTGCTCAGGTCATCATGGTTCAATTATACCATTGATGTTTGCACTCACTTCCCACATTTTAAAGGCTCAATGATGAAACAAAGCAATGACCACATGACCGGTTTGATCATCGCACTGCATTTCATTTGCATTTGCATTTAGCTTGCATTTCATTCTTGCTTAGGATCACAAAAGGTCATCTTATCCAAGGCCAAATCTATCGCAGGAATCATCAATGTATCATCATAAGTGTATATGCAATCAGATCGATGACTCATTTCTCCAGATATTGTCGACCCAATGCAAATCTTATGCTACCCCCTCAAATATGCCAACATCAACATATCTGAATCTTCCCGCAACCTGATATCAACAAAATGTTAGTTCTTTATCCAATCAACCTTATCAATTCTATCAATCGATTGCATCTGATATATTCTATCATGTCTTATACAAGATGAATTCTTCCTGGAACCAGATGTTTTGATCGAGTCTTATACAGGATATATCATTCCTGAAACTAGACGCTTTGATCATCTTTGTCTTATACAGGAGGTGCCATTCCTGAAACTAGACTTGATCTTAATCTCATCAATCTAATCAATCTTATCAATTCAATCAAACTCTATCAATCATTACATCAAGAACCACATCAAAGTGATCGAAGAACTCACACTTTCATCAACCATAGTTGCAGGATTCATCCAATAATCTATCGGGAAATCAATTTCACAAAGATCCAAAAACTCCAAAGGTCAATTATCTCAATTGATCTCCCGAGGGGCATCATCGTATCACAATTTAGCAATCAATGGCTAGGACATCATATCGAACCAATGTCACATCAACATCATCACATAGATTATTTTTGAATCAATGCGTCATCACACCTCACTTCAAAGAGGGGCAAAATGTATACACCTAAAAATGGTTTGAAGATAATTAATTCAATAAGCAATTATTTAATCCCCCTTCCCAATTTAATTGAATTCATTAGCAATTTGATTAATTTCTCTATTCATCTACTAGTAAATAAATCTATATGATGTATTTACATAGTTCATTTCATATCCCCCTTTGATTAATTAATTCTAAATTAATTAATTTCCCCCCATATAAATCAATTCTTCTAATTCTTAACTAAGATTAACAAACTCAAGTTTGTTGAGATTAATTATCATTTTTCAAATTATTTGAATTTATAAATTCAAATGAGCACATGGCTCCTAACTTTTAACCACCTAACCTAATCATCCCCTAACCTAACCCATTCCACCTAACCTTGGGTTTTGCCTAACCCTATCCTATCTTGCACATTCTAACTTCTTTATCCTAACCTCCTATGGTGTGGATATTCTCCCATTGAGACACATGACACTTTTGCCACGTGTCTCCTCCCTTGGACACTTGTCCTCTCATGAGCAAGGCTCCTTGACACTTGTCACCACAGAGATGACAAGTGTCCCTTCCTCCAACCTCTTCTCCAACTTCCTTAATCTTGGCCCTTGATATCTTCAGATCAGATCTAGACCGTTGATTCCCACCACCTCAACTTTGGCCTTGGGATTCCTATAAATATCCCCCATTTTGGAGCAATAAGCATCCCTTGCATTCATATTTTCAACATCATTACTATAGGCATTTTCATTTCAATCATCTAGTAAATAACATTTTGGGTTAATCATAGCATTGCATTTCATATCATTTGCATAATCAATCATGATCAAGTAGCTACTCAACTCTTGAGTTGCCACTTTGGAGGTCATTGCTCCGCTGAGAACCAATCAATTCAACACCTTCAAGGTCCTTAAGAATAGAGGAAAATGGGACATTTCAAGGAAGGCTTATGGTTTGCATCTTTAATTTAGTTTTCAATTAAGCTTTCCATTATGTTTTTATTGTCTCATTATATGTGTATGCATTTCTTATATACCACATTTTTAGCATCACATTAATAATAATAGAAAGTTACTTTTTAATTTAGATTTTAATCTCTGTTATCTAGTCATGATAAATAATAATAATATAAAGTTACTTTTTAATTTAGATTTTAGCCTTTATCTTATTTTTAAATTATCAGTTATCTAGTCGTTAAAATTACACGGAAAGGATGCCACTGTAGTGTTACGCCTCTACATATTAATAAATAACAATTACACTTTGGTGTGCAATGGGTATGCCAAAAATGTGTGGAAGGTCAATTAGGGAAAATTTTGGTATATTTTGCATACATTTGTTCAGTGCATAAGTTCAATTGGTAGGCCATTTAAAATTGATGTTTTTAGTGCAACCAAGGTCTCAATCAAGAAGTGATAGCTTAAAATGAACTATGCATCTAGTTATAGGGGTCCAAACATGAGTTAAAAAAAGAAAGATAGAGATAGTGAGATATAGATAGAGAGGGAGAGGAAGAGATGGGAAGATAGAGCTAGAGGGAGCAAGAGAGAGATAAAGGAGGTAATAGAGAGAAGAAGAGAGAGAGGGAGGAGAGATAGAGATAGGGAGGGAGAAACAAGGAGTGTGTGTGAAAGTGTGAGAGATATTGAGATAAAGAGGACGATGAGTAACAATGAGTGTGTGAACAAGATTCAGAGAGATATATAGATAGCGGATATAGATAGCGGATATAGAAATAAAGAGATATAAAAAGGAGTAGCACAAAGAGGAGAGAGGGAGAGGTATATATAGGGAGAGATAAGGATATATATATATATATAGAGAGAGAGAGAGAGAGAGAGAGAGAGAGAGAGAGAGAGAGAGAGAGAGAGAGAGAGAGAGAGAGAGAGATGTGGAGATGGAGAGAGAGACAAAGAGGAAGGAGAGGGTAAATAGAGAGATAGAGAGTGATGGAGAGATAAATTAAATGTATTAAATAAATTAAAAGAAAAATTCAAAATATAGCTATTTTACAATAAATTAAAATTTTAATAAGATAAATAATTATAAATTAAATTAACTCTAAAAGAATTTTTAGTTATTATTTGTAATTTCCTAAAAAGAAATAAATAATTGAAAATAAATTTAAAACTTAAATCTAAAATAAAAATAAAAATAGAATAAAATTAAATGCAAAGTCAAAATATACAAAAAATTCAAATATTAATAAAAATAATATTTTTTTAAATAATAGATAAAAAATATTTTAAATAAAAATTAAAATAGAATAAATTAAATGCAAAGTCAAAATATACGAAAAATTTAAATATTAATAAAAATAATAATTTTTTTAAATAATAGATAAAAAACATTTTAAATTAGGTAGTTAGGGTAAGTTCTCCTATTATTTAAAAAAGATCTTTAGATATTGTATTGTGTCTAATAACTCAACTATAATTATGTTTTTTTCTTTTTAATTTGGTTATGTGTGCACTTTAGACTAGAATTAAACCAAAATTAAGTATTATAAGAGTTATGGTTAGGATTATTATAAATTTGGTATTAATAATAAATCTTTTAAGTGCTTTTAAGTACAATTCCATTTCTATTTGAGAGTAAGTATTATTAGATCTAAAATTATTAGTTAAATCACCACAATATTTTTGAAGCTTACAATTAACTTTAAAATTATAGTAACTTGTAATTTTTAAAATTCATAAATTTTTATTATCTAATCTAAATAAATCAAATTAAATTAAATTTGTATTAAAAAATAAATCAACAATGACTAATTATAATTTTAGAATAAGTTAAAAGACTAAAATCTAGATTTAAAACTAACTTTCAATTCTAATTTATTCTTGTTTGCATGCAAATCATTTCATATTAAATTTTTTAAATGATTAGTAAATTAAATAAAATTAAATATATCAAATACTAAATAGAACTGAAAAACATTCTATTTTATTTTAAAAAATCACTTTTAATAAAAAAATCAATTGAAAAAATATATTTTTAATGTATCTAACTATAAAAAAACATTACATTGTATTTTATCAAATGATATATTTTTTTTAACAAAAATATTAGGCTACCATGGATCGTCCAATAGAACTTGTAAATCTCACATAAAGAACGCCTTTGACCTAATAAAAAATAATAATATTAATAATTAATTCCAAACCTCTAACACAACTACCTCACAAGGTTAACATAGCTTATTATAATCCTTGGAAGGTTCTTTGATGCTTCCTGGGGAAAGTAAAATATCTTTTTCTAGAATGACCGGTTTTTATTTTGACCAACATATGGAACTTGTGGCGGCAAGTATAGCGGACGAGTTGGAGATGAAAACCCCCAGGGAATCGTTATAAATAGAGCGAGAGTCGAGCATAGATTAATCACGAAACTGGAAGCAACGGACGCGTAGAGAACGAATCGAGGAGAAGAGAAAGAGAAGAGAAAGAGAAGAGAATGGCAGACGGACTCGTGGTGGCTTGTCACTCCGTAGACACATGGCGCTCCAAGCTGCAGGAGGCCAAGACCAGCGGCAAGCTCGTAAGATCACGCTTTTCTTTCTTCTTTGCATTATACCAAACATGATTTATGGTGACAAAAATCTGAATTTTGCTTGGATTTGGGGATATTTGATGATACCCTTTTCTAAAATGACTCTTTTTGGGAAAATTTTAAGGGTGGATTTTATTATAAATGGGCAAATCTTGAATTTAGGGAAATATACCTGGGGCTCGAATAATAGCACAGGATTTGTTACTGGTAGGTATGCACTTTGGCGAATCAAACAACTGCAAGATTTTATTATGGGATTTTTATGAAGGGTTTCCAACTTGCAGATCTTGCTGAAAAATCACTCAAATTGTCACAAAATAGCACACCCAAAACCGTTCAGCGGTCTGTTATAGTGGTCAGGAATGAATATTTTGAAAGGGTATGTTGGGTGCATAGTTTTTTTTTTTTTTTTTCGTTGGTTTGTTTGTTTGCTTTATTTATTGTGCAGTGTGTTGATGAATGTCCATTTCAAAGGATTAATTAGATGGAGTGGGTGGAAAATGCTGTAGGGAATTTTGTTTCAAGTTTTCTTCTCGAAATTATCTTCCGATATTGAGTCATTTTACAAGGTCGTAGAGTTTGCAGGTGTCTGTTTCCCTGCTTAACTTATTTTATAGTCATTTTTCAAGTTTTTAAGATTTAAGAGTAATTTGTGGAGCTGGTGAATCATAGATACGTGTTTTCAATTTTTCAAAATTTAAGGGTAATTTGTGGAGCTATATACAATGTCATAGGGTTAGGCCAGGTGTCTATGCCGCTGCTTTAGTTTATTTTGGGGAGCTGGTGGATCAATGGATCATAAATATGTATCTTTAATTTTTAAAATTTAAGAGTAATTTGTGGAGCTTGATCATAGATATGTAATTTGTAATTTTGCTATTTTTTTTAATAGTTATCTTAAATTTTATTTTTTTTAAAAGAAATTTTTTAGTAATATTTTGTGAGTTAAAAGTTGGTATTTTGTTATTTATATTTAAATAGTTATCTATTTTTTTTTTAAATGGAATTATTAGTAATAATTTGTTAGTGAAAATTTGGAAAAAAAGACTTTTAGCAAGGAAGGGAATGAAATTTATGGAGCTGTAGTTGCTGACTTATTTGCAGACTGTTTTTATTCGTAAGCCACTTTATCCTTTTCCTGAAATAAAAATTTGCTTGGGAAATGGGGTATGGAGCTGTAATTGCTTATGCAGACTCTTTTTATTCCCAAGCAGCAGCTTTTCCATGCAAATAGTAAAAGATTTGACTTTATCCTTTTCCTTGAAATAAAAATTTATTTGGGGACATGGGGTTAACCTTTTTGTTAGGTTTCCTTTAGAATAAACTAAGAAAGTATGTCAGAGCATAATCGTGGAAATAAGGTCTTTAGTATTGGAAGTTCCCGTCCCGTTGCAAAGGTAAATATAAAGTAACTTTTTTTA
The DNA here is from genome assembly GCF_030272615.1 of Cryptomeria japonica. Classification (NCBI taxonomy): domain Eukaryota; kingdom Viridiplantae; phylum Streptophyta; class Pinopsida; order Cupressales; family Cupressaceae; genus Cryptomeria; species Cryptomeria japonica. The sequence goes on from NC_081409.1 coordinate 436,120,620, forward strand.
TCTAAACAAGCTAGGGGAAGAGCACCAATAGATAACAATAGTTCTAATAACCGTCATCTTATTGTCATGTTGACCCCCAATAGTCGTCATAGTGAAAACACCATTAATAAATTTGTTTAGTACCAATAGCCGGTCATTTTTTGTAATTAATTGGCCCATTTGTGCACAACTATTGGAACATTTGTCCCATTTATGTACCACTATTGGAACATTTGTGCACCACTATTGGGACATTTGTCAACAAGTACTAGCGATTTTGAGCTGACGTTACTGGAACATCTTTAGTTAGGTCTCATGCGACACCCTGAAATGTGTACTTTTTGACCTTTGTGCTCATAACTGATTCCACAACATTTCGTTACTACCCAGAAGCCAGATCAATAGCTATAAACCGTTAAGCCGCATACAAAGACAACTAAAAAAAATTGTCAAAATCCGATGTTCCTTTTAGAATCTGTGGGTGGGTGAAGTTAACTATGACGGCTACTGGTGCTCTTCCCCTAAACGCCAAATTGTAGAATGATACTTTCCATATTTTTATGGTTTTACCTTTGGATATTAAAAGTGTACCTGTAGGCGCATCCCTGAAATTTTACCCATGTTTGACATTCGGGGAAGTTTGAGGGAAATGGGGACACGTGGATAGGGACAGAACGACACCTTCTCTTTTCAATTCTCAACTTACAAGAAAACTAGGGGATGTCCCTGGACGTCCCCCAAACTGTAGGATATTTTCTGGCTTGTTTTTCTCCTGTTGTAATTTTTTCGTAACTGATTGTTGACCCCAATGTCCTTGAGACATACTGGCATTGTTAAGTTGTTCCGTGAAAAATAAAAACTCTATAATGATGGCCACATTTACAACGAAAATACATGCCATTAAGGTTTAAGGTTCTCGTGGCCTGGAAGGTCTTAATTTGAATATGCTAAATGGGCTGCCCTTTATTCTCTCAAGGTTGCTGCCCCTCGACCCATTGGGGGCTGCCGACTTCATATCCCCGATCTATTTAAAAACTAAAAGATTTCGTGTAGCTGTATAAATTATTGATTTACTAAGTCGATTTGATTCGACTAATAGCTCTCTATTTGTTTAATAAAATATTTGTACAATGCATTTCATTATATAATTTCAATAAATAGCCCCAATTTCAATCCATTGGGTTCTTCTACAATAATCTCAATTTTTCTTTTCATTGTATTATTTAATAAATGATCCCAGTAAAAATCCTTTTTGGTTCTTTTAAAATAGTCTCGACTCTCAATTTCAATCCATTAACAGTCCCAACTTCAAATCCAAGAAACATACAAAGCGATGAAATTCGGTAAACTATTGCATGTAACTTGACAGAAACAATGTATTCGGCCCTGCAGCCAGTAGAGAGCGCATTTGGCAGTAGAGAGAGATACAGTGCCAATGGAAAGTAAGCCAAATGTTCAAAATCAAATAAGCTCCCTCCCTGAAAGGCATATTCTTGGCTCCAGAAAACCCAGTTGCATTTGATACAAAACCCAAAATTGTAAATGGTGTAAAGTGAAATGCAGTCAATACAGTTGTTGTATCGAACAGAACAATTACACTCGACACAAGCATGATATCTGTTTGGGCTTCCTATAAATGCTATAAAACACAATATCAGATACAGAAAAATTATGAAATCAAATAAATATCTGTGCTAGCAAATAATGATAAAACATGTGGGTTTTTTATTTCTTTCTGACCGAATCTGAAGACATACACAGTCTTGGACATGACTTACTTGTTAGCTATGATGATGCTCACAGAACTTGCACAATTCATGGCCCATTTTCCGACATCTGTTTTTGCTGATTTTTTTCTGAAGCCATTGTATAACAAGTTTTATTGCAAAAGGGCTGGTCTTCGTGAAGTGAAGTGGGTTTGCATGTAATAAGCCCTCAGTGAATTCGACAGGTGTAAAAAGAATTAGATTACAATAGGGCTCCTAATTCCGCAGTGAATTCGACAGGTGTAAAAAGAATTAGATTACAATAGGGCTCCTAATTTTGATAACAAAGTAAAATAAAACTGTAGAAACCATACACTATTGTTAACAGGTATCTGTCCAGCGAAGCTTTAACAGTCTTTGTTGTAAAAAATGCTTAAGTTCCTGCTAATGAAGAAGACGCAATTGCAAAGAAATACATAAGACAGGTAAAATGCCACAGTTTGTTTTATCATATGTTCAGATACCAATGCCATAGGTGGTAGACATGCACATTTTAACAGGCAATTCAAGTGGCATTACTGTTCCTACTTATTGTTTGTTTTGATTTTTTGATTTCATTGCTGCCACTTTTTTGTTTTAAATGAAAAATTTGAAATTCAAACTGTAAAATTCCAACCGACTGATCAAAAAATTATGCTACAGCTATTTTTAGAGAAATAAATCAAAAGAAAATCCAAACAATAGAAAACCAGAGTGATTTTTGCCCGACAGTTTTTAATAACAAATATGGTGAGGGTGAATACCTAAGCGTAGGCAGGAAAAAAATTATTTTATTAATTAAATAGAAATATTTATACAAATTACAAGTTTGTTTACATCGTATAAGATCGAAGTACACTATGGTAGAATATCAATTTCTAACACAGGTACGAAAGAACTAGATGTTATAGCACTTAAGCTCATCTTTATTCTGATGGCAAGTGTGATGTTACCCATTAGATCACACTTGATTTAAATGGATGTGAATAAAAGGACGAGTTAAGGATGCAAGTTTGGTATTTTGGTGGGAGAGATTCACTTTAGCACCTGTAGCCAAGCAAGGGATTTTTATGTCTGATATTTATTTTTGTCTTTAAAGAAGTTTCTCAGTAATAAGTTTTACTCTTGAAGTTTTGAACATCAAGCAGTACCTTGAAGATGATTATGTCATCCTTTCATTTGATATGTTAAATATAAGTCCCGTGTTTCATTTTAGATGTTCTTGGTTAGAGCTCTCTGATCACTGGAAAAGTAGCATTCTAATGGATTTGAGGTTTCTGTAAGAGTACAAAACAATTCTTTTGACTGCCGCGTTTCTTTTGTCCAAGTGACTAATCCAAAAGAAGTTTGCAATAAGTAATATGGCTTACACAATTGAAAATGTCAATGTCATAGAAGGATTAGTTTTTTTTTCTGCAGAATACGAGAAATTTGATTTTTGACCGTTGTTAGACTTTGTGTTGTTTATTGAAGTCCTGGTTATGGCTGTACACAGGTGGTTGTTGATTTCACTGCAACTTGGTGTGGTCCTTGTCGGATTATTAGTCCAGTCTTTGTGGAACTGTCAAAGAAATACACAAATGTTGTGTTCTTGAAGGTTGATGTTGATGAGCTGCAGGTATGTTCCTGAAATGATATGATGAGCTAACAAATCTCTAATAGATGTATTTGAATAAATAATTTGTGCTAATTTCAATTTTGTGATTTTAGTTGTTTGATTATATAGTGATAATTTCATGACTGTGTTTTTACAACGAAACAAAGGTTTTTGATCTGCATCAGAGCAAATCTATGAAATGGCAGGTTAATAAAGTATATCACAATTTTGGTTTTGCAGGATGTGACTGCAGAGTGGGAAGTGCAGGCAATGCCAACTTTCATCTTTATTAAAGACGGAAAGGCAATCGACAAGATAGTCGGTGCTAAGAAAGACGAGCTTGAAAGGAAAGTGGTAACACTTTCTCAAGCATAGGCCTGGCCTAGTTATAAATAGTTCTGTCAATAATTCTACCGTCTACTGATTGGAAACTTCTGCTGCAATGGCATGCTACCTTGAAATCGTGTGTTATCATTAGTAACTTGTTGCAATATCGTGGGACCTTAAAACATATTTTGTGTTGTCCTTAGAATGTTAATGTGAAACATAATTTATTATTGTTTATGAATAGGTATTAAGTGGGGTTTCTTTCTCTATGTTGTTTATGCAATTGTAATGGGAATTTAAACAGTGTGTACCAGTTACCATTTGAAATTTGTTGTGGTGCACTATTTTCTAGGTTACTTCTGTTTCAGTCCCTTTAGGTTTGGGTTTTGTCCCTTTAGGTTTGGGTTTTGTACTTTTTAAGTATTATTAACCCTAGAGTTTAATTGCTGTCATTCATCTGATTATATTTATAGATAGATTGGTAGATTACTCATTTTTCTCTGAATTTGCCTGTCCTCGATAAAAATAATATTTGTCCAGCTTCTTAAGAATTATGGGCGTCAGTTATTCATGAACATCAGAAATTTGACTTCGTTCAAATTTTTATGGCATCTAGTTGGGGTTTTGGTTGTGCAACTTTAATGCATTTTTTCTTTAGTTGAGTTATGTTATGCCAGATTCGATATCATTGCAATCAGAGTCACAGAATATGGTGATTTTCATGGATGAGGTTCAAATTTAATCGAATCGGTTCAAATTCGGCTATAAAAAAATTCTACTAAAAAGCGGGCAGACGGCAGAATAACTTTTACAAAAACTACAAATGTGAAATAAAGTAATCCAATACAATAACTACAAATGTGAAATAAAGTAATCCAATAAAATGACACTTTAGTATATAAAAGAAATGGCAAGTTCCTAGAATAAGAGGGTAGTTTCCTGCACGCTAAGGTTCAATTCAACATGGTCCCTGGCTGTGGCTATATAAATGCCAGACAGAAAATGATAACTTGCAAACCCATATTGAACTATCACCTAGTAAAAAATTTCTTAGAGAAATGCAGGTGTCAAGTGCACTTCCTTCTGCCGGTTCAAAAGGGATTCCGCTGTACATTGTATTAGGCATATCATATATGATCACTAGCATTGCTGTACATTGTATTAGGCATATCATATATGATCACTTACAGCAGCATTACTGAAATTCCAATGTTTCTTATGGTTTATTCAAATCTATATAGCAATGTTAAGTTATTTTGATAAGTTATTAGAAGTATACATATATTTTATAATGACTTCAAATCTATTTAGCAATGTTAAGCTATTTTGATAATTTATTAGAAATATGCATATATTTAAAAATAAAGGCGAATTTTATCCGAATTTTTCCCTTGTGGAATTTCATGGCTGTTGAATTCGAACCTTGTGGCTTAGATTGCAATTATATCTACGAGCAAAGTGTTCATTTTTCTTGATTTTTGCTCCTTTCCTATATAAAAATGAGCATTCGCTCAACTTGGAAGGGGAATTCCTTTTTTAGGGTTGGTCCTCCAATTCCATTTGATGCCGTTTCCCTTGTCCTGAAAACTCCAAGAAAACACTGGATTTTCTATTCATTTTTTTTTCGAAAATTTGCTGTCTGCCATGGTTGCCATGGTTCAATTTTTCATGAGTAGCATAAATTTGACTCGATTCAATTTTTAGGTCATTAGAAATTGGAATGTATTATTGTGCTACTCGAGTCCAAAAATTGGAATGTATTATTGTGCTACTCGAGTCCTATTACAATTATTCACTGCAAATCATGTGATTTTATTTATACTGATTTTTTCCCCAATCCTCTGTAAAAAAAATATTATGTTTACTTCTCAACGGCATAATAGTGTTTAAATGCTACAATTGTTTATGAGCATCAGAAAATTGCCTCAAATCAAATGTTTTATGGTATCAGAAAATGATTTGGGCGCAATGTCATATAATTTTGTGGTACTTAGTTTGATTATGCTATAGTGATATTGCCAATCACATGATTGGTGAATGTATTTTATTGGAATTATGAACAAACTCGAGGGATTTTGAAAGAAAAATCAAAACAGAAAATGTCATCTACGATTTTTAGCTATTTATTATGGATTAATCATAATAAAAGTTTTTGACTGAGCTATGAACTGAATAGAAGGATTTTGAAAGGGCCCCACTCTTTTAGGAAAATTAAAACAGAAAAATGAGAGATTATTATATATGAAAGAACAGTCAGAAAACCATTTTTTCCCCCTTATCTTTGACCAAGAGAAGCATTTGTTTAATTCTAAGTGGCTGGTTCGGGTTGGGACACCAGTTCTTTGAAAAGGGATTTGGATTTCATATAGTTGGAAAAGTGGCGAGGGTTCTATTTTATTTGGAGTAATAAAAGAACGTCTCCATAAAAATCTAAAGATGACATATTTCATGCATTTACCCATCATTTGCATGTCAAATTGTTTCAAAATTGAATTTTTGTTTAAGGACATTATGATGTCATTGTAGATGCCTCTAGACATAATAAATTAAACTGCTTTAAAACTGATTTTATGAAAGTTTTTAGTTTTATATTATATCATGAAAACCGATTCCCCACACACCATCGGGACAGATATAGATATATGGCCCATTCTATTATAAGTTTTTAGTTTTATATTATATCATGAAAACCGATTCCCCACACCATCAGCGCTATATGCTCGGACAGATATAGATATATGGCCCATTCTATTATTCGTTGTTTTCCAGCTATTATCCTTGTTGTCTCTGTTAATAATTATCCGCTGTTTTGCGGCTCCTCAAACCTAGCTTATTAATATGAAAAAAAAATCTGCTGAATTCCGATGAGCCAGATCTGAACCAAACGCGGAGCCGGACCAGATGCAGACCAGGACCAGCATCCGGGCTCCAGGCCCCGAACCCCGTAACCCGTAACTTAGGTTTAATTTCACAATAGTTATATCATATTCAATTGTCTATGATTGAGGTTTAATTTCACAATGGTTATGTCATATTCAATTGTCTATGACTGCCATGGTTAAAAGGTTCATAATTAATTTCACAATAGTTATGTCTTATTCAATTGTCTATGACTGCCATGGTTGAAAGGTTCATAATTAATTTCACAATAGTTATGTCATATTCAATTGTCTATGACTGCCATGGTTAAAAGGTTCATAAGCGTCAGAAAATTGACTCAAATCAAAATGTTTATAGCATCAGAAATTGATTTGGATGCAACTTCATATGTTTTTGTTCTATTTGGATTTATTATGTTATAGTGATATTGTCATTCATGTGATTGGTGAATGTTTTTGATTGGAGTTATAAAATCATTTAAAAGATTTTGAAGTGTCTTCTTAGAAGACACAACAAAAAAATGTTATTTACAATTTTTTTTAATTATTATGAATGAAAGTTTTTGACTGGAGTCATGAACTGAACAAATGACGATTTTGAAAGGGCCCCACTCTTTTATGAAAATTAAAACAAAAAAAATGAGAGATTACCACTGGAGTCATGTCCTTTATGAAAATTAAAACAAAAAAAATGAGAGATTACCACTGGAGTCATGTCCTTTATGAAAATTTAAAAAAAAAGAAGAGAGATTACCACAAAACAACAAAAAAAAGACAGCATAAAACAACAGCGAAGAGACATAAGACAGTTTTATATATAGAGAGATTACCATTGTTTAATTTTTTAAGCGCATGATAGTTATGTCATATTCAGTTGTCTATGATCATCAGAGTTCTGTCCTGGTTCGATTGTTTGAGCACCAGAAATTTGACAAAATTTAATTTTTAGTTATTTTATTTTTATCGAGAAGGTTCAATCTTGGTTCAATTGATCATTAGTGCTAGAAATTTGTCTAGGTTTACGTCATTTCTCTGAAATTTATTGAGGTATAACTTCATGTATGGGCCAGTTACGGATTGCACATCACAGAATTCATATATTCAAGCGATTATATTTTACCCTATATTCAAGTGATTATATTTTAGGAATTGATTACCATTTTTCCTTGATTTTTGCAAAATAAGCATATATTCACTTCTCAAAGGCATTTCTAAATTTTTTTTTTCTAATCAGTGTTTTTTCATGGTTCGATTATTCACGAGGATTAAAAAAATGATTAGGTGGTTTTGATTGCATTCCAAAATTAAAATACCCCAAAATTAAGATGAATAACCACATGGAGATATGCAGATATTAGGAACAGGGTGTGAACTGCTATCTGCCTCTATTTTGGATATTTGTTTTATGTTCTTGATCATAAAATATACAAAGGATGGTTGATAGTGAGCAAAGAATTGTTGTTAATTGTTCTCTGAATGTTGTGGTTCATTCGAGAGGTTACCTAGCTCATGTTGTAATATTGTAAATCAATATAGTATGATTTGCTACTTGCATTGACTGGAAATGTTTTCTCGTGATTCTGAATTTGTCTGCATAATTTGTTTGGTGTCTTCAAATGTTTTCTGCTTCAACTGTTGCTTTTAATTGAACCAACGGTTGAAAGGTGTCTGTCTGTGAGTGCTTCTTAATCCTAATTTGATTGCTGCATATATTTATAAGTTATAACGACAAACGAAATGTTCAATGTACAAGGAATGGGCCGGCACAGACAATTGTCTGAGTTCTGTTTTATTGGGTCCAGGCATAAGTTTAATGTTGCTACATATGTATAAGGATTAACAAATTGATGTCTGGTTGGATAAAGAATACCTTTTACTATTTTAACTGCTGCTTTTTAACGTTTGCTTTCAACAATTATTTTTTGCTTCCGATCAACAAATAAATTATAACTTTTTTTTAAAAATTGAATTAAAATGGTCTTTTTACATCTCCCTTTCAACGTTAATCATCCAGTTATAGTTACATGCTGAATATGCTCTCTGACCCTAATAAAGGGCAACATCTATCACGTTGCACATTTGATAAGGGGCAAACCTCTATCCAGACATTAGGTCGCACATTTGATAGTTTTTCTTGTTTATTTATTTGGGAATACGAAATATATATTTACGCCGAAGGCGTCTCCTTATATGAGATGGGCGAGCTAAATTTACAGATCAAGGGTTCATAGCATTGGAGAGGCATGCAAGACCATCCAAACGTTTCTTGCCGTTCGATTTTGCACTGTTTTCCTTGTTCTGAGCGCTCACTTTAAACCCAATTTCTATACGACAGCGTACTATTGCCAGCGGATTGCATGGATAATCGTATCCACTCGCCATTTTCCCAGTCATGAGTAGCGGAAATAAATAAAGAAAGTGGGCCCTTTCTTCTTTGTCCGGCGGACACTTTCTTTATCTTGCAATGCCGTGGACACCTAGCTGAGAAAAGCACATAAACAAAGGGGTTAAAGGACAAGTGTTTGATAGAAGTGATCACTGCAAGTATGCAACTGACAGAACCGACTCATCATTCAAAGAGAGAATGTGGAGGAGAATTAATTAATAAACTCATGTTGCCACCCTAAAAAAGGAGACAAAATTTGGAGGAGAATTAATTGCCCACCATCCATAATTGTTGTTTAATTTGTGAGACTCCGTTACCTTATAATTATTGCATAAATATACATGATAGTATGGATAGAGAGAAATGATTTAACATTGAAGCTTTTCTTTAAATTGGTTTAGATGATACAATTTTTTTTAAGATTTGGAACATCATTTTATGGAAGTGGTTGGACATCCTATTATTTTTCTATTCTTTTAGAACATTCATATTTTTCTTCGAATTTGTCTAATTTGAAACTATTTTCAAACTATTTTCTATAAGAAATACGGAATAAAAGGATATAACCATGGTAAAGGATTTGACCCATTATAAGATAGAAAATTTCAATGTAATTTCATGATATTTGAAATTGATATTCTTCTTTTAGGACATTTGAACTATTTGACCTCTTTAAAATGTAAAATCTGAGTTTTTATCCGCATCATGTAGCAAGTTTTGCTTTGTCATATATTAAATGTCAAAAAATTTTGTATTACAAATGATTACTACAAGGCTTTGGGTATATGAGAATGGTATCCAAGTAGATGCTGACAAATTTATCAGAGTAAACCTATTTCAAGTCATATTTATCATATTTGTCAAGTATATGCAATTTTGATCCACGACATAAACAACTACTGCAATAGACCTACCCTTTTCATGCAAACACAAAGGACATTATTAAACATAATGGTAATTTTGTTAAGAGCCCTAAGACAACACAAAGACAAATTAAAAGAAAAATTAAGCAATATAGAATTTTATTATAATATTGTCATTGTAAAGATTCTAATGCCCCCAATTAGGTTATTTCATCACAACAAAATGAACAAATTATAAAAAAATGAAAAAGTAATAGTAATAAAAAATTGGTAGGCACCTATAGTTGTTTGATCATATAAATGAAAGAAGAATAAGATGACATCTCATGGAATATGATTATCACAATGTACACTACTATATATCGGCAATGAGAAAGCATAATAAAAAGATTAAATGCTTATTACAATGCATCAAGTTAAATTAGTTGTTTTAGATTAGAGCCCAACTAACACAACTACATTTTTACAAATCTAAATTTAATTATTTGAGCCCAACGTTAAAATCATGCAAGTGTTTTTTCATTCAAGTTGTGCATCCCTAGCATAACTAAGATAATTTAGTTTTATTAAGAAAAAACATAATTGTATTTTATATAATGAATATAAGATTTGAGAATTAATGAATTATTCTCCCATACTAAATGCACAATACATGAAACCTCTTCAAAAGAACAACTAAGATCTACTTTAATGAATATTGCTTGCTTATAATTTTATTTAGTATCAATAATTTCTAATCAATACGTATCACACATATCCTAAATAGATAGAATTAATCCTAATAGTTGGAAGGTCTTCAATGATCGAATAACATGTCAATGCTACCACAATACACTACATGAAACACAAAATATACAAAAGACATGAGAAGGTCATGTCATGAAGCACACCAAGTAGGGTGGGTTTTATAGTATATCATGTTTGACAATTTGTAACATACACATCAAATATATAGTAGCACCTATCCAAAATGTCATTATCACCCTATGAGTCTGATATCTTGTAGCATAATATTCACACATGTGACATGGCCATACACATTCAACACATGTTGAAGCATATTAGTGGCTCTTAAATATTAGTCAAATACAATTTCAATTATACCATCTAAAAAGGAGAAAGCATAATAAATTATGCCTTCAAAAGGTTCTTTTTAGAAGAATTCCTTTGTTTAATGGTCAAAATAATTTAGATTGGGTTTATATGTTTGAACAAAGTAATCCATTTTTTTTTTTCCCAACTACAAATGGTCTTCAACACATAGTTTACCTTTACACTACTTTGCATTCAAATTTTTTATGTCCAGTAATGAGTATTACTACAAGTATATTTTGCATTTCAATGTAAACCTTGCATGGAGCATATTTTTTTCCATAACCTTGATAATACATACACTAAACTCCACATACCATCTTATAGAGTAAAAATATATTCAATTGCCAGTAGGCTTCACTCCATCCATTGACATGATCACCTACTAGGGAATTTGAATCATCAAAACATCAACAATTTGAGAATGTTCTATTTATAACAAGTAGGGGGTGAAATGGTCAATGAAAAACAAAATCTTGATCATATATACGTTATTTTGGTGTCCAAGACTTTAGCCTTTTCTTATAGTTTTTTAAAATAAATTTAAATATTTATTCAATACATTATTACTTAAATTTTAAAGAACAAAAAAAAAGCATATTGAGAAGATCAAATATTATCATACTTTAACCTTGAAATCAATATGATAGTTTGTAGGAAAGAAGGATTACTAATCTAATTACAAAAAAATGTATTATTAATGATGAATATTTTTTATTGAATAAATTTATATGCATTTTTAATCAATTTATTATATCTAAGGTATTCGGAATCTATGATTGATAGGCACATTTAGTCATTCAAGACAGTGGAAGCTATCTTAATCCTCTATGTCTACAAAATGCATTTAGTTGTTATTGGTCAGTATGTTTGTGTCAATGTAAGAATAATGTTCCATGAGACACTCTTCCCCACCAAGATTAAAAACAATTGTATCTTCCTACAACCAAAAATTTGATGCAAACTAGTGTCACCTAGATACATTTCTCCTTCATCATAAGAATGGTAAGAAGATAAATGCTCCTTTTGAAGAGTCATATGATATGAGAAACATGAGTTAATCTCTCTCTCTCTCTCTCTCTTCTTACCCTCCCTGTATCTCTCCCTATCACTCCATATTGCTATATCTCTCTAATTATCCTCTACTTTATATTTGTCCTTCTCTAGATTTCTATATTTCTGTATATATATCCCTCTCTATCTCTATCTCCATATGTCTCACTCACTCACACACTCCCTATTTCACCCTCTATCTCTCTCTCATACACACTCTCTTACTCCATGTTTCTCCCTCTCTATTTATATCTCTCTATCTCCCCTTACTCTATCTCTCCTCTCTATATCCCTCTCTCCACTCTTTATAAGTAACTTAAACTATATCTTTATCTTTTTTCCTATCAATTTCCCCCTTTCTTATTATCTATCTCTATTTCTCCCTCTCCTTCATCTCTCCTATCTATATCTCACCCACTCTATCTTACCAAAGTTCTCTCTCTCTCTCTCTCTCTCTCTCTCTCTCTCTCTCTCTCTATATATATATATATATATATCAATTATTTTTTTGGTAGTCTCCCCTCTCTCCTCAATATTTTTCTCCCTCGCCCTCTCTCTATATATCCCTCTCCATCTTTATCTTTATCTTTTTATGTTTCTCCCTCTCTCTTTATAACTTGTTTATGTTACCCCCTCCTCTCTCTCTCTCTCACACACACACACACAATTTTTCCATCTCATTATGTCTCCATATCTCTCTATCACTATATGTTTCCCTCAATTGTATGCAAAAAAAGATCAAATTATGTCATAATTGATCTTCGAAACCTTTTCGGCGTACCCATTGCACACCAAGATGCAATTGCTAGTTATATTTACGCCGAAAGGCGTCTCCTACTATGAAATGCACTTGCTAACTTTTGCAAATCAACGATTGGTATTGTCTAAATGCAGTGCAAGACGATTGAAACGTCTTTGACCGTTGATCGATTTTCATCCGGATTTAATTTTGTTCGTGTCATTTTTCGTCCGCATTTCATTTCTGTCCAAAGTCTGCCCATCTCTGACGGCAATACTGACTTTTCCAGATGCATCTCCATTAATTAAAGGATCGCATTTTTTGGGGATTCGTTTCGTCTCATTCACAGAGCTGTTCGGAAAAGATTCATCACGCTCCCCTTCCTCGATTTCCGTTCGCCATTTACAATTTCGTTGTTTCAAGAATCACACGACATTATTTAAAAAACACGTCAAAAAAGTCTTAAATGCATAAAGTTGGAAACACGTCAGAAACAATGATTTAACTTTTTAGCCTCTTCACCATTATTTCATTCACTATTTTCCCTTAACCCCTACAAATAGTCTTATTTTAGGAATATGTTTTACATATCATGATCACGATGCCATGCACATAAGAGAGATCTTTAATTAAAAACTTAATGCTCTATATATTTCCAACTTTTAAAATTTAGCTTTTTAATTTATTATATTTATATATATATATAGTTCTTAATTATATGTTCAATTTTTTTTTAAATATTAGTTATAATTTTTTAGTTTTAATAATATTTAATATACAATAAATATTATAAATAATAAATTATGTGTTCAGAAATTTATTCTTATTAATTATTATATTATAATATATATATAAATAATTAATTTTTATTATATATTAAGATAATTTAAATAATATTCTTATTTACTTTTTAATATATTTACAAATAATAATTTTTTAATAATAGATATATTGTTTAATTTTATTTATTTAATATATTTGTTATTTTTTATTTGTTATTAATTTATTATTTATTATTATTAATATAAGGAACTTTGAAATATTTGAATTTTGCATTTAGTTTTTTATTTTAATTTAAATTTTGATTTAAGCTTCAAATCAATTTTTATTAATCGTCTTTTTATGAAACTTTAAATAATAATATTTTTAATTTGTAATTTCATTTATATAATATTATTAATATCTCAATTCTAATAAATTAAAAAAATACTTACTTTTTAATTTAATCATTTAGCAAGTTTATTATTTATTATTGGACTTTTTAAATATTTAGATTTTGATATCTTTTGAATTTACATTTAGTTTATTTTATTTCAATTTTTAATTTAGATTTAATTCTATTTTTTTTAAATTATTTATGAAATTACAAATAATAAATAAAATTTATTTGAGTTATGTTAACCTATAACTATTTGTCTAATTATATTTTTAATTTTTGTACAATAATTATATTTTGAATTTGTGTTTTAATTATGCCGAAGGCATCTCCTATATGAAATGGATAGGTTGAATTTACAACCTAACGGTCCATAGCATAGCAAAAGCATGCAAGACGATCATAGTATTTTGGGTCGTTGGATTTTTTTGCCGTATTTTCCTCTGCTGAATTCAAACCTATTTTCAAATGCCTTGCAACTTGCATATGAATTTCCAAGCATACACAAAAAAGTGGTATAGAAATAACATCAATAAAAGATATCAATGTCTTGACGAGTAGAAAATAATTAGTGAAAAAAAGTAGGTAAAAAATAATACAACAAAAAACACATGAATAATGATCCAATTACTTTAGACATGGTAATCATCTTGCACATCTCTCCTTAAACATGCGCTGTCAATCTGTGTTGTCAGTTGATTCGATTAATATAGTGAATGCGATACATTCCAATATAAGAATATTGTGGCAAAAATTTACCATAATTATTATATTAGAAATAATATTTCCTCTTTCTCTTGCACGCTTCATATCTCTCATTTTCTATCTATATCTCTTTGTTTTTATATATATATACATATACATATATATACATATACATATATATACATATACATATACATATACATATATATATATATATATGTATATGTATATGTATATGTATATATATGTATATGTATATACATATACATATACATATATACATATATGTATATATGTATATGTATATATCTTTCTCTACCTCTAACTCCCTATATATATATATATCTCCTTATCTCTCCATCTCTTTCCCTACCCCTCTCTATCTATTTTCATATCCCTCTCTATCTCTCTATGTCACCCTCTATCCATATCTCTTTGTCCCTCCCTCTCCCTCTCCCTCTTTATAGATTGAGCTATCTCTCCCTTTCTACATATTGATCTCTCTCTCTCTCTCTCTCTCTCTCTCTCTCTCTCTCTCTCTCTCTCTCTCTCTCTCTCTCTCTCTCTCTCTCTCTCTCTCTCTCTCTCTCTCTCTCTCTCTCTCTCTCTCTCTCTCTCTCTCTCTCTCTCTCTCTCTTTTCATCCTTTGCCTATCTCTCCCTTTCTCTCCATCCCTCTCTCTATATCCCCCTCTCTATCTCTCCCCTTATCTCTCTTTCCTTTGTGTATCCTTATCCCCCTATCTATTTCTCTATTTTTGCCCCTCTCTCCCTTTATCTTCACATATATAACTCCATCTCTCTCATTCTCTTCTCACATATCTCTATGTCTCTATCTCTATTTGTTTTCCTCTCTATCTCTTTGCCTCCCTCTCCCTATATCTCTTTATATCTTTATATCTTTATCACTATATCTAACCATTTATGTCTCTCTATATCTCTTCCTTTGGACCACTTCCTCTATCTATTTATCTCTTCCTCACAATATCCCTATTTATCTCTATTTTTATCTCTCAGACTACCTCTCTATCTAGTTATCAACTTCTCTCCCTCTATCTTGATCTCTATCTTCTTCTTCTTCTCTCCCCTTCTATTTCTAGACATCTCTCTCTCCGTATATATATATCTCTTTTATTCCCTAGCTTTATCTCTAAATACTTATTCTTACACATTTTCATTCATCTCTCTTCCCCCCTACCCCCCCCTCTCTCTCTCTCTCTCCATCTTCCTCTCTATCTCTATACCTTAACTCTATATCCTTATACATTTCCATCTCTCACTCTTCCCCCTTCTCTCTCTTGCTATCCCTATCTCTCCCTCTATCCGTATTGCAAACATAGCATGAGCCCATTGGTAATGAAGCTTGATTATCTTCATGATTTAGAGTTTTTTTTATTTTGGTCATGTTTGCATCCATGTAAGTGAATGCATGGTTGATTTGAAGCTATCACTTCTCAATTGAAATCTGTGTTTTATAGATAACATCATTTGCTAAACGGCCTACTAATTCATCGCACTTACTATAAAATTGTATGTAAAAATTAAACCAAAATATTTTCTAATTGACCTTTCACACCAATTTGGCGTACCCATTGCACACCAAGGTGCAATTGCTAGTTTAGTTAATTAATTAATAGTCAAATGTACATTCTGATATTTGGATGGATTTAGTTTTTATTGTTTTTGATTGAGTCTTTATAGAGTTGTTATGTTCTTAGATTAACTTGACCTTGAGCAGTACTTATATATGAATATTAGAAAATTTACAATGACTGATCTATTATTGGGGGGTTTAATTCAAAATGTTTGAACAATGGAAATGCAACAATTTTTTTGAGGCATAATAACTAGAGGAAAGGCATTTGTTATTGTCCATACTTTAATATTCAATTATGTTTATTTAAAAAAAATAAAAATATTGATAATTAAAAGCAATTTAATAAATTTCCGTTCATTTAAAGAAATAAAAAAATTGATAACTAAAGACAATTTTAATAAATTTAGCACACTTTACTTCAGTAGTTAGAATTTTTGTTTGATTGCAATTTAATGACTTTATTGGTATCCACTAGGACATTTGTACATAAGTATTGGCCATTTTTTATTAATAAAGCCTTGAGAACAAGGGCACAGACCCTTTACATAGCAAAACTATTAAAAACTATAGCGCAGAAACAACACTATAATAGCAATTAACAACAAAAAACAAACTATAGGGGTACCTTGCGCACCCCAGTGGTATCCATAGCACTGTTCCATTCGTTTGACATAGCGTTCTCGCATAGTGTCTGCATAGCTTTCCCGCGTAGTGTTTAGTTACTAAAACATCTTTAACCAAGTATTGGGCAACACTTTGAAATGACCATGTTTTGACCCTTATGTGCATAATGGATGTCACAACATGCATTTTTACTACCCAAAAGGTAGAACAATAGTTAGAAGAGAGTACCTAGTAATTGAATATTCTAATTTTGCGCTTCTCAAAACCTTACATGAAAATTTCAAATCACTTTCAATTTTTTTTATTGTAGCTTACTTGGAAAGTCCCCTACATATAATTAAGGTTTCAGGGCCACATCAAATGCGATGCCACATCAACATGCTTTTTGCCAAGGTGTTCAAAACACCCCAAAAAATGGGGAGACCAACGGTCGTTCAAAAAGGAGACCCATATTTGTGCGGCTGATGTGGCATCACATGATTGGTTGCTTTTTACAAGTAAGGGATACATTGCATTCAATTATGGGTAGTCATAATTAGCAATAACAACTTTATTGAAGTCACAACTATTGGTGCAATACTGTCAAAAAAAAATTGGTCATTAAATCAGTAAGTGTGGGTATTAAATCAAGTACTACTATCACAACCATTGGAACTTGCTCAAGTACTGGGTCCTTTCCCCTATAAGCAATTATGTTGCATACGAAGGGAACCAAAAAAATCGTCAAAATTTGATGTATCATTTAAAAATAATTTGTAGATATACGAAGTTAATTATAATTACTACTGATATACTTCCCTGTTACATTTTCATTTTATATAAAGTTTATATTTTATGCTATAACAATACCAAATTACAAGAGCTTGGATTACAATTGAGCAAGCTAACCCTTACACCATCAAACCATTGTCATCAATGTTATCCATTGTTCTCCAAATGATGTCTACAACAAAATTATAGTTAATGTTGGCTGATGGGTTAACACTTGTAGCTCTGAGAAATGTGATGGCCCAATTGGCCAAATGTTTTGTGGGTGCCCTGTGCAAATATAACAAATGGAAACTAGGGGAGAGCTCTATACATGTTCACCCTAACTTCATGTTTCTCAAAATCTTATGTGGACAATTTCAAAATTTTCAAAATTTAATAAAACATCTTACTTATTAAGTCTCCTACTTAAATTATTTGTTTCAAGTCTATATGGTCAAATATGATACCACATCAAAATGCATCTTTGTGAAGGTGTCCAAAATGGTCTCAAATTGTGATAAGACGCATAGGTGTGCACTAAGTCATGTTTACTTGTGCGTTGATGTGGCATCACATGAATGGTATTTTTTTGAATTTTAGAGGTACTTTTTTGGGGATAAACATTGACATGACATTTTTAGTGCACCACTATTGATCTTTTATTGTCCAAGTACCATAGCATGTATTGGTACCCCTATCACCTATTGATCCCCCCCCCCTATTACAACACAACAACAAAATTCAATGTTAGCAGAAGTCCATTCTGGGAGGGGGGGAAGTGGTGCACGACACCTATCACTCCATGCAAATTTTGGTTTGTTCTCAAGTCTTTTATGTTGTCTTTCATGTTGTAATAAGTGGACCAACCATTTGGGACTTAATGAAGTCATGGTTGAGTTGTCCAAGCTTTTGTTGTGTTCAGGATGTTGATATCCTAGAAAGATGTAATGCTGATGTTGTTCATAGGTGCACTACTCTAAAAACAGAGTCATCATGTAATAAGGGTGTAATGCATTGTTTTAGGTCTCCTAGAATGCATAGAGGGCTTTTGGAGCCTTGGAGTATACTTGAGTGCAAGGTTGCATCCTAAGGATAAAAAAAATGTAAAATGCTAAGCAACATTTGCAACATTGCAAAAAGTTGCACTTTATGTTGTTGACGGTGAAGAAGTTTGTTCTAACCAACTGAATCATGATGTTAAAAGCCAAAGACAACATCATTGTATAGGTTGGAAGAGTTTGGAATGCAGAGAAAGTTTTGTTTGTAAGGAAAAAACCTTGTTTTTACACCGCTTTCACTGTTTTTCCTTGTTTTTGCTGTGTTGTATGGTCCAGTACGGACTTGTCAGAGGAACCTACCTGCAGGGCATGAAGGACTAGTGAATCTACTTTCCATCAAGGTAGATTTCAAGATTTTATTGTGTTTGGTTGCAGAGATTCAAACCAGTCTCTGCGAACTAGGTACAAAACCCTTGTAGGCTAGGGTTTAAGCAATGAATGGCTCTAACCAGAGCACCCACTGATGGCATTGGTTGAAATCTAGTGGAATGCTAGGTTAGAGTATGTAAATATGTTTAGTGTAGGTTTTTTGGCTTTGCAGACCTTTTTGGTGGTTTTACAATGATACCCTAGGCTCACAGCTAGGAGTTGGTGAGACTAGGACAATAGAAGATGTGCGTTTTCAGAGCACACATGGATTGGTAGAGAAAAATTTGATACATGTTTGAAGACCCAATTGAATGCCCTTTAAGAATCCCTAATTAGTTTATGCAGAGGTTTTGACTGGTGAAGCTTTCTAAGGCCAAGTTTGCAAGTCACCCGAGTAGCCCTAAAACCCTTAGAAATAGGCCAGTTCTAGAAACCCGATGTGTACGGAGAACCCAAATGCCATTTTGCAATATTGTATGTAACTAGGAAAAGGGTACTCATAAATGTAATTTTTTGGGGGCCTTGTGTGGGTAGATGTGAACTTAAGCCCTAAAAACAATAAAATGAGGCCTAATTGAATTAGGTCTGTTTGGAGCCCAGTATAGACAAAGTGAGCTTGAGAAGGCTTGGAAATGGGTTTAAAGGTGATAAAACCCTTAGAAGACACCAAAGACACTATGTCAACTTCATTTACACTCATGGAATAAGTTTGTGACTAAAGATCCTTTGAAGAGGTTGTTGGAGCGTTGGGAAGGTGTGATTGGGATTGAGGTGGAATCCTCAATAGGAGGAGTTGTTGTAAAACATTTGTGGCTATAACTTGGAGGAAAGCCAAAGTGGATTAGGCCTTGGAGGTCTAACTAGCAGAACCCTTACCAAGTACCATTGGATGGGCTTGAGAAGTTAGAAGGGTGGAGAGAACAAGAAAGACAACTAGGTGACTGAGAGCAACTCCAAGAATCTCTGCATCAGGAAGCTAAACATAGAGACAAAAATGTCAGTATCATGTCCAAATCAAGGCCCGTGGATGTTGTCCTAACCAAATCATTTGACTCCCTTGTTAACACTACTTGTGTGCATCAAATAAGAATAGATCCCTAGAATCATTTGAACAGAATTGACCATGATCATTGCTTTTACTAGATTTTCTTTAAACAAAGACAAAGTCTCTCACCTATAAAAGCTTTTGCATATTCCGGGCAAACACTATGATAGTGGTATCCATGGTATATACCAAATGGATAGTCTTCAACAAAGAAGATGAACACCATTAACACTTTCACCATATCTGGTCATAATTCACTTTCGTAAGAAACTTTGCTTTGAATGTATCTATAATTTGTTAAAGAAGGGTCAATTTTGACAGAAAATTTAGGGAATTTTTGTCGACTTTTCAACAATTTATTTGTCCTAAGAGGTGAATGATTTGTCTTTCATCTTTTGGTTTTTGGCAATGCGGTTGTACTTATATTTTTGTTAGGAAGTTTTTTCTTAAGGATTGGAAATAACAATTGATAGGCATGTCATTCAAATGTTGGAGAAAGTGGCCAGTCTGGGAGAGAAGGCCACGAGTTTAAGAACTTCAAAACATTTTTGCTTGTAACATTTTAGTTTCTTTTGCGTATATATTCAACATTCACATGTCAATTGACATTTTAAAAGTATGTTATTGATTATTTCTTCTTTCTATTTGAAGATAACACATCTAGATGTGCCTATAAAACCCATCTTCTTAATTATTTCCATTTTATTAAAATTCTCTTTAACAAAGGTGTATAGACAATCATCTTTCATTCCCTCTGCCTCCTCTATAAAGGGCGGCCCAATTCTACATTATAATGTCAGCTGGATTTGAATTCACATCACTTGCGACACTTCCTTATACATTTATAGTTTCCTATTAGCCAAGGCCATTTTTGCTTCTTTAATTTATTGGAATGTTTAATTCTTGCTAGCTATTTCCATTCATTGAAGCCATCACAATCTGTGCATGTGATGTAATGTAATCTGTGACAGAAATGTCCAAGTCACTTTCCATAATTGTATAGAAGAGGGCCTTTCTCCTATTTCTTATATCCCAAGCAATGTGTTTGCTGACTAAATCCTTGCTTAAAAATGTAGTTTCAAATTAAAGACTCCTTGGTAGGTGTGGTCATCAAGATCATCCTGTCTAGGGAGTTAGTCTAAATACTTATTTTGTAATATCTTTTCCCACTTGAGGTGCGATGTATATATTCCTCAAACCAATTTGACTCTTAATGCCTTACTTAGATCGACCCACTTCCATAGCCCCAACCCTTTAGCCATTCTTGGCTTGCATGACTTTTTGCCTTTGGAGTTAACCTTAAAAAAATACATTTTATGGTTGAGGGAAAGGTAGAGATGACTACCTTGAGCATCAAGATTCTACTAGTAGAGGAAAGCCACTACCTCTTTCAAGTTGAGATAATATTGTTGCATGTTGTCAATAGAGGGTCTTCTAGAGTTGATTTCCTTGAGCTAGAGAAAAAGAAAACCCATATATTTGCTAGGAAGAATGCCAAATTTGAAGTCTAGTATCTCCACCACATCTTGCCACTTTCTAGCATCCTTGTTGAAAAAGTATTTTTGAATTTTATTGGTCAACACTTTGTCCTCACACTTTGTAGTAATATTCAAGTGTGTCCCTCATTATATGCACTTACCTCTTACTTGCAACACCAAAGAGAAGAGTGTCATGACAAATTGCTAATTTATTGTTGGATTTACATTTGGTGCAATCTTTATTCCTCTCCATCTACCTTGGTTGTTCTCTACTTGAATGACTACCATAATATGTCAACCACAATTATGAATAGAAAAGGGGAAAGTTGTTCACCTTACATTAGCCCATGAGAGAGACCAAAAAAGGTCAGGGATCACTATTCACTAGAATTTAGAATCTAGGGGGGGGAATACAACTATATGTCCAATTACGCCATTCCATGTCAAACCCAAATTTCTCCATGACACAACCTCTAGTTAACATGATATATGGATTTTTTTTATATCAAGTTTCACTAACATCCTTTCCATTTACACTTCCTTCATGTGATAATTATTTCGTCAATGATGGACTATATGTAGTGAAGCCACTATTATTTTGAGATGATATATAGTAGTAAGACTTTAAACTTGTTAGCCATTGCCATGAAAATGACTTTATATACTGTGTGGCATATAGAGATAGGCCAATAATCATCAAAGGTTTTCATTGTGTTTTTCTTTGGATGTAGTGCAATGAAAGTATTATTCAAGTCCTTGAGTATTGTATTCTTCTTCCTGAATTCTTCAATAGCATCTAATAGATCCTTGCTTACCATGCTCTTAATTTTTTTGAAAAAATAGAAATCCACTTGGCCTTGGAGCTTGTCTAATTCCATTTGAGTGACAAACAATCTTCTCATCTATTGTGGCACAATTCATGAGATCTATTTTGCTATTGTGAGAGCAAACATTGAATGTTTTTTACTATCTTATCTTGCAATGTATCACAAGAGTTGTCAAAGCAATTCAATAGAGAGTTGAAATGATTGGTAACAACACCACTAATTTTACAGAGATTAGAAGTATGCAGCTGAAGCGTTCAAAATCTTCCCGAAATCAGAGGATGAGAAGGGCAAGCTTGTGAAGAAAGACAACATTTCCTATTACATTTCCCAGCAGGTAAAGCCCTTTTGGCAAAAAGTTTTAAGGGTTTTAATGGAGTATTTAACTGTTGACAGTAGATTTACAAAAATCTATAACTATCACTTTGCTATTTTGAACCACTTCCGTCATCGGGCCAAAATATCCTTGCCTTTTTATTTAGCATCCTCTCTGAATGAGAGTCTTGTTGACCACGCTAAAAAGCCTAACTCTTACCCTATAGCCCATCAGGGGCTTATATTGCTCATTTATGAACATCTGAAGGACAAGGCTAGGGCGACCAAAGATGACCCTCTGATCACGAATGCACATATCTCTGAGAGCGGCAAAGATTCAAATTTGGATGAGGAACAACCTAATGCATCTACCCAAAAAAAAAGGAGAGCTGACACAGATAATGTGGATACAGAGGTGCACTGTGATGTGGAGGAGGAAAAGGGTAAGGATTTTGAAACTAATATAGAGTATGAAAAGGATGAGAACATTGGTGAAGAGGATGAAGGGGGTAACTCTGAAAACCCTCACTCTAACCCTATGGGCTCAGACAATAGGAATGTTGCTCTGAATTCTAAGGAGGATGACAATCCTAACTCTGTGGGCACTGAACAGTGCAGGGATTCTGCGAACACCATCTTGAATACCGCCCGTAACTGTACTCTAGAGTCCTTCAACTTCCAGAAATGGGTTGTCGACAACATTACTAGCATGCAAAGTAAACAGAGGGAGTTAGAAAACAAGATTAATAAGTTGATTAAGGACTCTGGGAAAAAGAATGATGAGACGAAAACTAGTGAAGCTGAAGAGGAAATCGAGATGGAGGATTGGTTGGAAAAAGATTTGATCAAAGGGGATTTGAAACACCTAGAGGATGTTATAAGAACCTTGAAAGAACAGGCTGAAGAGGATAAAGACAACATCAACACCCGGGTTGCCTGCACTGAGAAGGCTCTAAAAAACTTCATGAACCATAGTCTCTAGGTCCTCAAAGTCTCATCACAGAACATGAATGCTTTGGTGGATCATCTGGAAAGGAAAAATTCGGAAAAGAATCTGGTTGTCATTGATGATATTCCAACTTCCAGCACCACCCACCAGACTCCCAGGAGCAGAACAAGGCAGAACACTACTGGGAAGGAGATCAATACGAAAGATAGCCAGCTAAGAGAGGAAATCAACGACCCGAGGGAAGCGGTCAAGGCAATGATGCTCTTGGTTCAGAATGTTGAGGAATCTATTAAAGTTTTCAATTAATTTGTAATGCTGGGTTTGGAGCCAACTTCTTGTTGGCTTCTTGCTGTCTTTTTCTTAGCTGCTGGTTTTTGTGTTGGTGTTTGGAGCTATTTTGTTTCGTCTCTTTAATGCCCATCTTTCAATTTGTAATCGGGTTTCGGGTCCCCTAAAACCTGTTTTTACTTAATAAAAAACAACACCACTAATTTCTTCTCCCTTAATTACCAAATACCCCCATTTTATACTTGAAATCCTATTCACATTTCTTCTAGTTTTCATTGTATTGTGAAAAAAATCATGTTTGTCCTCTCTTTTTAGCCAACACTCTTGTGACTTATGCTTCCAATAAACTTCATCATGTGCTAGCACCTTTGCATATTGACTCTTCAAGGCTTTTTCTTTTAAATAAGAATTTTGGTCCATGCCCATGTTTATGATAATGTAATTGATGTTTCACAATTCCACTTCTTATATCTCTTACTTTGTAAATATGTTATTGAATGGACCTTGTTCCATATTTTGAGCTATATGATTTGATGTGGCATAATTTTTGAAAAATTAAAATTATTTTTGATTAGTGAAAAAATAGGTTTTGAAGGGGCCCTAAAACCCTTTACAACAAGATACATTTAACACAAACAAAGTACAACAAAAAAGTAACCAAAAAAGATAGGCTACTACAGAATAACTAAGACGTGACACACGAAAACACAACCAACAACCACATATACATTTAAACCCAAGCTGCTAACAAAACAAAGAATGATCATCTATGCCACCCTTGGGCCCTTCTTAATGCTCCGAGTACCCAAAACTTGAGTGTGGGAGACACAAGCATGTTTAGGACAACCATGTTACCTTCTATGGACAATCTTCCATAGAATAATCCTCCAAATGCTCGAATCGAGGGGAAAGCGGAGGGCTATCCTTTTGTAGCCCTAAAGGAGATGAGGCATGAGCTATCAACTTTATTGAAGCATCCAAAGACATGATCCCTAAATTCAATCCTTGACATCGAAGAGTCTAAAGGTGGAACGACGGAAGGGCCCATGGAAGATAAATTATCAAGAGTCTTGGAATAAATTGTGGTCCTTGGGGCCAATTCGTCCTTTAAGGCCTCTTTAGTATAAAAAAAACCAACCATCAAATGCCCATGATGGGCATTTTCACACCAAGTTGCCTTGCCTTTCTTGTAGTGAGAGCTAAGGAAAGCTAAAGTCAAGTGTCCTATAGCAAAACATCTATTAAGTGAAAGGGGAGACCCTCATAGTCGAGTGCTTGAGTCCATGATTCGTCCCCAATAAGTGGGAAGATCCTTAAAGGTATTAACATCCACAAGAATGATGGGATAACTAATATGACCATAGTTTATCATTGTAACATCTTCATGTAAGAAATGATCAACATTATTGATAGATTCAAAAGAAGACACTTCCCAAAAACTAAGTAGCTTTCACATATGAATGCTTCACATCGAGCAAAGGATAGGATGGATAGATAGAAACACTTGGACTAAAAGGAAACACCACACCAGACATCACATATCAGAATCTAATGGCACCAAAGGAGGGAAGTGAAATGAAACTTGCAACCTCATAATGACAATGTCCACATAACCCAAAATAGAAATCTATGCAAATAAGTATTTATGATCCATATGCAAAAGAACAGGCAACATATCCATGAATGATGACACAAGATATATCTTGGAAAAACTCTCATGAGGAAAAAAAAATGGCCTCCAAAAGCATCCATCCTCTTGTATTATTTAGAAATGGAATATTGCAATACATTCATGAACAGCTCTGAATCACAAGCACTCTACAAGCACACCTTGTGAACAAGCATGCCACTATGTTGGACATTGGCTGATATGTTGTCATTGATGTTTGCATATGGGGATATTGTTGGAAAGTTTTATTAACATATTCTTCTGTGTGTTCCAGTGTTGCAGTCGGATTAGATGAGTTGGTTAAACTTGTGTGTTGCAGATGCGGATTAAAAGGTTTCTGGTATGTTGTCTATAGATGGTTCATTCCCATTTGCAGAGGTCCACATGATGTTTTGATCGAGTTATGAGATCCGATATTAAGGATGTTATGCAGTTGTTTGTGTTATTCGGTATTCTGGTTTATGCTCCATATTGCTCAAGAAATGCTATATCTTTAGTTGTGGATGTGTGGGATGTGTTTTGGACGTTGACGTGTGTCCTTAGTTTGATTGGTTCATGATTTGGAAATCCACAAGCAAATTCTTCAGGTTGACAGTCAGTTATGTTGATGTTCTTGAGCTCCAGTAGAGAGATAGTGATGATTTTGGTAATTCGAGTTGTTGCGGTTGTTATGGTGCAATTCATGTTGCTTGTGAATGTAATGCCCCTACCTTAGTCGGCCTTACAAAACCAGTTTGACCTTAGTTGACTCCCTATGTGGCATTCTTGAATGGTTGATTTACCGTGATGTAATGTTGTAGATTAGATAATATGAATATTGTGCGTAATTGTTATTGTGCTTTCGCATCGATCCTTGTGTAAGTTTAATTGTTTCCCTAATTCTTGTTATAAATCTCGAGCCAACGTCTTCATTGAATATGTATATATATGTATGCTTGCGTGACTCATGGTTGCAGGTACTATACTGCCTAGGTGCGAGGTTAATCTCCATCAGGATTCGCAGGGTTGAGTATACCCCCTTCATCCTTAGAATTTGGATTAGGTGGTCATAAAACTCTCGTCTTGCCTTAGCCATGATCAGGTGAGTGTCGTGTGATTGGTGGACTTTCTTGGTTTGCGTGCCTTGCGTGGGGTAAATGGAGTATTTTATCCTAAGTATTTAATTCAATTTAATGTGTTGATTTACGCATTAGTAATTGAGAAATTAAAATAGATAGGTTTCTTTTATATGATTAATCGTTAATTTAAGAGATCGCTTTATTTATGTTGTAGCGAATTTAATTTAATGATTAATTTTAAATAATGAATTTAATTAGTTTATGCGCTTTACAAAGGAAATATTTAAAGTTATTTGAAATATAATTAAATTAACCTCTTTTGCATTTTGGAAAAGAAATGTTAGTTTTACTGATTTAAGAAAATCAAATTTTATTAGAAAAGCAAGTTTAATTTATAAGTAAATTTGATATAGTGTGAAACATTGATTTTGGAAATTTATTTAATTTAAATATTTTACCCTTGTCAATATTTCGAAATATAAATGTTGGCTTAATTAATATTGAGAAATTAAAATTAAATAAGAGAGAAGCATTTTAATTAGAAAATCAAGTTAAATTAATTTAATAGTTGAAAATAAATTATTATTTCTTTTTTATTTAAAAAGTGCTTAAATTTCAAAATTAGAAATTAGGTCAAAATGTGATTCATTTAACCTAGGTTGAGAAATATTTTTGGGGGGTTGAATTTTGGAAAAGAAAAATATTGGGATGAAGATTTGGGGATTTTGGCAAAGATGAATTTCTACAGCAGGTTGGGGGCTCTTCTTCGAATCTTCCAGGAAAGCTTCTCAGGTTGGGATCTTGTCTGGTTTTGTTGCATTCCTTAAATCTTATTAGTTTATTGTTGAATCTTCTATCTCTGTTGAGGGGATTCTCTTGGTTTTTTTGTTGTTCTCTCCTTTACATTTTTTGTAGTTTTGTGAAAATAGTAGAGAGTTATGCTGGAGAGATTATGTCAGATTCATCTTCTCTGTGCATGAAGGTTTATTCTGTGTTAAGTATATTGCATTTCTGTTGAAAGTATTCTCAAAAAAAAAATTATAGATTAAAGGGTCTGGTAAAATTTTAATCTGTGTTTTCACCTCAAGCAAAAAATTAAAATTTTAATCTGTGTTTTCACCTCAGGCAAAAAAAATTAAAATTGTAATCTATGTTTTCACCTAAGGCAAAAAAATTAAAATTTTAATATGTGTTTTCACCTAGCCAAAAAAAAATTAAAATTTATTTGGGGAAATTTTACCTTTGTTTTCATCTCAGACTATAGTCAGATTTATTTTAAAAATAATAGGAAGAAAATGTATGACTGTGCACAAGAGTCAAGAAAATAATCTTTTTTAAAAACAAAAAAATACATTTTTGACAAAAAGGAAATTCTCTATGAATTCATTGTTAAATTTAAAAAAACAAAAAAAAACAAAAAAAAAAATTTAAATAAAAAAAAAAGAAAATCGGGGGAGGCAGCGCCTCTACCCCATGGTAGTAATGCTACCGTAAGGTAGCTTTAGCTACCTTTCGCAGCAACAGCCGTAAACTGATGCACAACGCCCACCTTTCCCAAAGTCACCGAAAATAATAAATTCGGTAATATTTTGGTATGCTTTCTTAAGTTTATAAAAATTAATAAATAGTTTTTTTTATATTAATAAATATTAATAATATATATATATATATATATATGTGAATAACAAAATTAATAATAATATATATATGGGCCCCGCAGTGCCCCCTCCAGCTTTCTTTAAAGTTATTTTTATTAGTAAAAAAAAAATTATATAAAAAAATTTATTAATAAATCTTTTTGTTTTGGAAAAAGATAAATATGGATAGATTTAGTTATAAATTAATATAATTTAATATCACTAATCTCTGATTAATATATATTAATTATTAATTATGGATTAATGTGGATTTTAAATAATTGTTAATTTAGATAATCCACATATTAATATATATTATTAATTATATGTTGATTTTGGTCCTTTTGTAACGAATATTGTCACTGAATAACAATTATTGTTCAAACGATAATTTTATTTAGTTAGATATATATTGAGATATATATACGCTAATTTATGTTTACGGATGGTGTAATTGCTTTAAATATAAGCAAAGGGGATTATAATTCATTGGGGAGTGTTTTCCCATTTCGATGATTCCTTTTAATGTATATTTTCTTTTTGTAAAGGGTAAAATTTATGTTGCTAGAAAGGGGACTAGAGTATTGTTTCTAAACCAGTATGTCAATGATGTTTATTTAAGGATTAAATAACATAATTAGGCGAATAATGTTAACATTCATGTGAACTTGGTTGGAAAACTTGTAGAGATGTATTTAGGGACCGAAGTGGTCATTTGTATATTAGTTGTGTTCACCTAAAAGGCAGAAATGTAAATGACAGGAACCTTATGTAATCTTAACTTAATTAATTGCCAGAGAGATCTTGCAGTTGAGCAGACCCGGAGATGTAGCCCTCTAGTGGTGAACTCCGAGATCATATCTGTGTTATGTGATGCTTTTGTCTCTCTTGTTTCATTCTTAGTGTTAGCATGTATGGTTGCATTTTGTAAGTGTTTAATGGGAATTTAATGAAGTTATTTCTTGAATGCATGAATAAAGTCCTCTTGTTAAATGTAGTAATTAGGGTCATAAAAGATTGAAAATATGATTATGGAAAGTATTTTGTTAATGCTAATGAAAAGAAGTAAGCATGGGAGGAAACTCACTAGGTTGCAATTTAATGGATTAACTTGTCATAAAGCATGTAATTTGAACGTAATGAATGGATATCAATTATGGAATTAACTTGTCATAGTACCTAAATTGTAAATCTATTGGATGAACTTCTATTAGTTACTCACCTTTTTATCTTAACAAATGAACATCGTCATATTAGTTAAATTTCACTAAATTGGATGAAATCCAAATAGTTATTTACGTTTTATTCTAAATAAATAATCTTCACCAAATTAGCTTCATTCTAACTATAATTGGACGAACTCAATTGGTTATCCACATTATAACCTTAATAAATGAACTTCATCATAATAGCTATAATTGAACTAAAAAAGGGGAAACTCATTTAGCTATTTATATTTCAATCTTGGTAAATGAACCGCATCATATTAACTCTATCTTAGCTATAATGGGTGAACTCATCGAGTTAGTTATATTTTGACCCCAATGGATGATCTTCATTATGTTATTTACATATTAATCCTTAATGAATGAATTTCATCTTATTAGCTATATTTAAATTAATGGGATGAACTCATGTGGTTATATTACATTTACACCTTAATGAATGAACCTATTAGGCTATTTACATTTTATCCTCTATAAATGTACTACGACTTATTAGTTAGTTATGTTTTAACCCTAATGGATGAACCTCATTATGTTAGTTTACATTTTAAACCCTAATAAAAGAATCTCCTCTTATTAGTCATAATTTAACTATAAAGGATGAACTCATTTGGTTGTTTACTTTTAAACCTAAATAAATGAACCTCGATATATTGGTTACATTGTATCTAAAATGGATGGACTCGTCAAGTTAACCATACTTAAACCTTAATGGGTGAATTATTAAGTTAACTATGTTTTAAACTCATTGGGTAAAATCCCTCTTGTTAGCCGCTTCTGCGATCATAATAGATGAACGCTTCATAATCTCTATTATGTTAATTCACTGAACAAATCATATCCATGTTCCAAGTAATAGCATGTAATTAAGTTATTCAGTTTAATTGGATCTAGTGTCGTGAGTTGAGTTAGGTGTTAAGTTACATAATCACGTTGGGAAACACCTTAGGTTCGTTTAGTCTTCCGTTGTGTTATCTAAGCGTAGATAACTCCAATGTATCTTAATGTTGTGACTTCATATTAACACTCTTATTATTATTATATAAAAAGAAAATATTTACACTCCATTTGAGTGTTTTTTCTTTAACCCCTTTGGGGTTTCCTGGCGGGGCATTACAGTGAATATCTCTAGATCGTGTTCTATGCGTATTGGTCATCTGCATTGATTATTGTGTGCGTTATTGAATATTTTCTCTATCCGTGATGTTCTTCGTGTTATGCGACATTCTTGGTGGCTGTAGCATGTTGCGGATGATCAAGGCATAATTGTTGGAGGTGTTGCGTGTTTGCGGTATTGATTTGGGTCTAGAGTATGTCTTAGCTGACATTGTTTCGGCCCGCATGCGTTGTTGTAGCGTATAAGGATATTATTTTGTTATTTGTATTAAGGGTTTGGCTGACCTTGAAATATAGGTTGAGGGTTTGTATAAATAAATGGAATAATCATTGAAGAGGGGAAAACATGCAAGGTTAGATTCAATGGTTAAATATCAAAATAAACATTCAAAATACAAAGAAAACCATTTATACCTTGCTAGTTACCTTCTCCTTCGGATTGAGCATTCGGTGAAGTGGAATGCATCCAAATGTTCCACTCAATTGGATTGGCTCCTTGTTGAGATGTGGCTTCTCTCCAATGCACAACAAATTGGATAGAGGGATGGATAAATGCTAATGGATGGAGGGTATGAAAATGGAAGTGTAATATGGTGAAAAGTGATGAGGGGAGATCAAGTGGAAATCTTTACTCCCCTCAAAAGAGGGATGTAAGTTTCACAAAGGATTCTCTTCAATTTTTCACATACATTACATTTAAAAGAGGGGTTGAATTCACTAGATCCAATCCTAATGGAAAGAGATTGAATACTAAGTGAATTGTAGGAAATTTGGAATGTATTAGGAAAGTAAATTAACCTTCCTTTATAATAGACTAGTTGAATTAAGAAAATTGAGACTAAGTGTAGAAATGACAAAGAAGCAATTATATCTTGAGATAGAGATGCAAGATGAAGCTTTATACCTAGAATTAGCAGTTGAATGTCGAGATGAAGCTTCCCTGCAAATCTGAGCAAAAGTTGCAAGGACCGGGTTGAAGTTGCACACGTTCCTCCACAAAATCCATGCATCGAAAAGGGTTTTTCCATCTCTGGAAATGAAGCCTAAACCTACAATTATAGCTGCACAGTTGCAACATACACACAAAAAAGAGAGGAAAATGTTGTTGGGATTGGGGGTTTTCCTTCAGGTCAAACCTCATTTTGGAATTAACCAAGTGATTGAAAAATGCGGCAAGTACATGAAAGGAAATGTCTAAAATGAATCCACCTCAAGGAGGGGATGCAATTGAAAGGTTGATACCTTTGTAGATGAATTTGCTTGAATGGATATGTGAAATAGGATGCCTTGAATATTGGTATAAATCTCCTCTTCAATGGTTGAATCCTTGTCTTGAATGCAACACCTAGCCTTGAAAGGAGACTTGAAATGCTCAATGCTTGAATGCTTATGATCAACTTCGCTTATCAACTTATGATCCACCTATCGAAATTCATTTCACTTATGCAAATAGGAGAGGAAGTGCTCCTTATATACTTGCTAATTAGGGGTGTTTAGATAATTTCCCACCTTAGGCCAACATAGGGAAACTTTTCCCGCTCAACAATTGACAAACTCAATGCAAGATAGGACCAAAGGGGGCCCAAAATAGGGCTAGGACAAGGGTGCCACACCCCTGTCCTGCCCTAATTTAGGATAGACAGTAGCTAAGAGTCAATGTAGAGTGATGGAAAATGCAAGTTGCTAATGGCATGAGCATGTTTCAGGTCTCCGATCAGGCTTAGGGATTCGTCCGCTAATGCAAAGACCCAAATGTGGTCGAAAATTGTAAGGGTCACAATTTTATGATGTTACATGAAGCTAAGTGATTGTGATGCTATTTGGCTATAGTGGTGATGCTTGGTAAGAAATTCTAAGGCTATTATGGAAGCTGTAGTGTCATAAAATTGTGATCTAGCAATTTTTGACTACATTAGGGTCCTCATGCACGCGAGTTCGAATCCTCTAGCTTGATCAGAGACTGGAGATTGCTTAGCCCTCAGAAAAAACTTCTTCCTTGGCCTCCGCATCACCCTATCCACACTTTTCCCTAGAGAAAGGGGTAGGACAGGGGCATGGCGCCACTGTCCCTCCTTGGATAGTGGCTTGGTTCCCCTATCCCTGTCCTATTTTGGGGTAGGACCCTTCCTAGGGTTGCATTGTTGGTTGTGCATTGGGAGGGAAACTTCCCCGATGTCGGCTCGTGATGAAGATTAGATCCATTGACATGTATTTAAGGGGAATTCATCCTCTCATTTGCATAAGTTGGAGAAGTTGAAGTTGGATAAGATTGGAGTGTGCACAAGCGATCAAACATTCTTTTCTAGCATTGAGCATTCTCAAGTCTCCCTTCAAGGCTAGGTGTTGCATTCAAGTCTAGGATTTAGCCATTGAAGAGGAGATTGATTTCAACATTTAATTCCACACAAACATTTCTATCAACATTGCTTCTACAACCTCCCTTGAGGTGATTTACAATTCAGTCTTTCATTTACAACTACTTGCAAGTACTTTCTTTCATTACTTGGTTAATTCCAAAAATGAGGTTTGACCTAAAGGAAAACCCCCAATCCCAACCCATTTTCCTCTCTTTTCTGTGTGTAGTTTGTAGGTGTGTAGCTATACTTTTGGATTCAGGCTTCATTTGTAGAGGCAGAAAAACCCTTTTCGTTTTGCGGATTTTTTGGAGGACCATGTACATTCACGCCACGGTTTGGGCAACTTTTCCTCAAATTCGTAGGGCATCTTCATCTCGACATATTACTGCCAGATCCAGGTGCATAACTTCATCCCATATTCCGATCTCAAGTTATAATCAATTCTTTTTCACTTTTGCACTATATAATTCAATCAATTCTTTTCAATTATCCTCTCCTCTTTCTAATGTAACATTGTGAAAAGTGTTTGAAGGATAATCAATAGTGAAACTTTCATCTCTCTTTGAGGGAACGTTTTCCTCTTGATCTATCATTCACTATTTTTCCACCATTACATTTCGGTGAACCTGACGTCTTGCATGCTTTCCTTTGAACAAAATTGCATATTTTTCATTTACAATTTTTAAATTTCTACAAACTTAGCGGTTAAATCATTAAAAATCCTAGTTTTTAAAATTAAAATTGAACCTGTGATTTGTAAAAATTGCTTGTGGTTATCTCAGATTTGAAAATTGTTTTGTTTGTCAAATTCAATTTCCTCATTGTCTTGTTCAATTTGCAAATAAAATTTACAAAATTAAGAGGTTACTTGTTAAAACCCTAATTTTCAAAAATCATATTGAACTTGTGCAAAAATTGGATTTCAACTTATTTTTTAGATTTTTGATTGTTCTCAGATTTTTCTTCAATCCTACAATTCAAATTTTCAATTTCCCCCCTTTTTCCCAAAATTCAAATTTTAAAATTAAGTGGTTAGGTCATAAAACCCTAATATTCAAATTTAATTGGATTTTGTGCGAATTTTAAATCAATTTCATTTACATTTAGATTTCTAAACATTTTCCAAGGTGTCCCTATACATTAGGTTTTACCCTTTTTCAAATTGCAATTCAATTCCTCTTTTTCTTCAAAACCCTAATAGGGTCCTATTTTCACATTTGCGCCTTCATTTCGCCCATCTAAAGATCATAAAATTTGCCAATTTTTTGGGGTTAGCTTTAAAATCATCGTAATATCCATCCCTGAAAATTTTGACAAAAGTTGGTCGGACCATGTGCGTTCCCGCCATGGTCCTTAGCTTTTTTCTTGAAATTTCGCGAGATTGTTATGACTGTATTTACTAGTCTAAATATAGAAGATTGGCTGATTTTATCGATTTTTGATCCCTCTAGAATCGGAAATACCTTCAAAATTCAACATTTCAACTTTTCATGAAAATTTTAAAAATTAAGACCTTGCCCTGATTTTAAAAATTCTGATTTTAAAATTAAGTGGTATTCCCTTGGCCCTAATTTTAAAATTTCAATTTCCTTTCATTTTTGGAAATTGTGTCATTCCCTTCCTCCAATAAAGTTCAAATTGTGTAATCATTATTTTCTTAAATTTTGCATTACTCAATTTTGTAAGCTTTGTTCCACAATTCAAAATTTAAATTTTCCATCTAGTGCATGAGTTTTACCACTATTAGTCCTACCTATCCCATCCCTGTTAGACAAAGCATTAGAATTAAGGCTTCCCAAGGTTTAATTACCGAGGAGATGTAGCCTAATTTGGGTGACTTCTTTACTGAGAATCATGCGTCCCATCCTAAACATGTGCCTATTCACCCCATTGATGGATCCCATGATGAAGAAGCTTTAACTAGGGTTTCTTTAGATCAACTTTCTACATTGGACAATCAATTTGATAGCTTTCAACAATGGATGTCCCAAGAATGCCCTAATAGTGAAGCTTTTCCGTTAATTGAAGGCCTTAAGCGCATGATTCAAAGTGATAAGAATGGAATTTATATTGCATGGCATTGCAAATATTATTGATTCTAATGTCATGCCTATCAAGAGTTGTGCCAAAACCCTAGGTTACTCACAACCTTCAACACAAGTCAATTCTTCTATTCCTTTGACTACTCCTATGACTAGTATACCTACTTTCACATCTAACATCATGGCTACTTCAACTCAAAATGTCATTCCTACAACCATAGGTCATGGGGGCAATCCCTCTTCTTCATTTAATCCTCCATCATTACCTATGTCTTCCATGAATATTCCTATTATTCATCAACCAATTAGTGTGACACAAGGGGGGAATTCCTTCAACAACTTTATTCCTCCTTTAAGTGCCCCTTTTCCTACCCAATCATCACCTATGCTTACTTATCATAATGTCCCACCACCTTATTCTCAGTCCATCCCTTCTTTCAATTACATCATACCACCTTCTCAATCACCTATGTCTAACATCAATTCTTCTACCGAAGAGACAATTAACAATCTTGCTCAAATCGTGTCTTCCTTACAACAACAAATTGATTCCATGAGTCAATCCAAGTTTAGTGTGCCCACCTTTGATGTTGTGAGCCCACTTTCTCTTGATATTGTTAAAGCTGTGCCATCTAAACATGTAGAGATCCCTCAATTGGAACTCTATAATGGAAAAGGTGATCCTCTTACGCATGTCAAAACATTTCAAACCTTGTGTACTGATTTTGCTTATGATCCAAGATTGCTTGCAAAACTGTTTACAAGAACACTAAGGGATAAGGCTTTACAATAGTATTGCTCTTTGCCTTCTTATTCCATCACTTCTTTTCAACAATTGGCAAATGCTTTCATCCAACAATTTCAAAACAACATTGGTCCTAAAATCACTTTGACTAATTTAATGCATTGTAAACAATGTGTTCAAGAAAAAGTGACTGATTTCATTGGTAGATATAAGCATTTGTGTGCTCAAATTTCTTTTCATGTACCTGATAATGATATTCAAAGAATTTTCATTTCTAATTTACAAAAAGATATCAGGGAAAAGCTTCTTTTGTCTGAGTTTACTTCCTTTCCATAGTTGTGTGCAACACTCCACAATTATCAACTAGCTATGAGTCAAAATGGAGCAATCCACTCCTATGGCTCTGTGTGATAAGGGGGAGAGTGTTCAACAACCATTTGCGAAGTTCAAACCAACAAAAAGCTTCATCAAGTTTAATGATCCAATCAACAACAACCATGTGAATGCTACAACAAGTGTGCCTTCTATTTCTAAATTTTTCCAAAGAGAAAGAAAATTTACTCCTTTGAATGAACCTTTACATAGTATAATGTCTCAGTTGTTGCATAGAAATGTTATCAAACTTCCTCATATATAATAAATTGATCCTTCTAGTCTTGCATCCCCTTATTTTGATAACAATTCCTTTTGTCAATTTCATTGTCAACCTGGTCATGATACTGAAAAAATGTTTTGCATTGAAGAATAAGATTCAAGAATTGATTGATAATAATACTATATCCATGACAGCTGTGAATGATAAAGAGAATAAATCAGTAGCCCCTCCTAATCAAAAAATTAAGATTTTCACTGATCCCTTGCCTTCTCATACCTCTAACATTATTGAGATTGTGCCTAATTCTCTCTCTTTTGAAGAATTCACTTCTATGGCTCCAAACTTGGTTAATATGGTAGAAACACAAGATTCGCCTAAGGATCCTTGTATTACATTTGACCCTAGCGAGACCATTAGAGTACCCGATGGGCCTTTATACATAGTGGCAAAGGTTAAGGATATCCCTTGCCGTGGTGCCCTGATTGATCCCTCTTGCATGGTTAATGTCATAAATAAGAGTATCTTTTCACTTTACGATTACATAAACCAATATATGATGCTTCTAATGTGGTTGTGAAGTTATTTGATGGCTTCTCTTGTCCTACCATTGGCTCTATGTTCATGCTAAATCCATGGATGTTGACTTTGTTATCATACCTTCTTTTGAGCAATTCCGTGTGAAGTTGGACTTGTTGGCATTACACACTCAGATGAGAATGGTTGATGTTGTCATTGATGGCAACCAACTGGTAACGAGATTCTATTGATTATGCGGGCAACAGATTTCGCATACTGGCACCGACAGCTACACAAATTTCATTCACACCGTCATCCAGTTTACACCGGCAATGAATCATACCGACACTCAAGTTGACATAAGATAAAGTTTTATTTATGTGAATTATATTGTAATGTAATTAATTATTTGTAGCCGACATGATGTATTGTAAAGACTCATATATGTATGAGATCTTTTAAGGAATTTTGTAAGTATGTATGGTATGTAAGCGAAGAAGAAGATTATGTAATTAGGTAATGAATATGAGAGAAAATATTTGTATATGCATTTTGATGTAATAATTTGATGAGAAAATAAGAGTAGAGCAGAGAGAAGAAAGGTTTATGGCAGAGGTATTTGACAGAGCTTAAACCGGTACTGAATCCAACATTGTAGATGCTATTTTGAGCAACACATTGTAATTGGATTTAATCATCCAATTTTATAGTCAGTGTGACTCCTTTTTGTGATTGAGCAGTTGGCTCTAGGCTATTGGCCTTCCTGCATGTGCAGGCTCCTATTGTATCAGTAATATTTATTCATATTGGTCAGTGAGTAAATATTGTGGGTCACAAATCCCACCGAGGTTTTTCCCCTACTGGGTTTCCTCTCTAAAATATCTTGTGTTATGGTGTGCATTGATGCTGTCTTTCTTATTTCTCTTTATTGATTTATTGCTTGTTTATCGGTACATTAATTTGGGTTGTAAAGTTACAAACAAGTTTAAATATTTCATTAGCTGGTTAGACACCGATTCACCCCCCTCTCAGTGTCTTTGGGACTGATCAAGTATCTAACAATTGGTATCAGAGCATAGTCCTCTATTTGCAAAAGCCTAACAGCTTGAGGAAGATTATGAAACTGGCATCAATGGAAAGTTTGAGACAACAATTGGAAGGAGATCTTGAAGATTTTGATGCAGAAAAATTGAAGAATATCAAATTTGAAGATGAACTCATAACTGCTCGGGAATTTATCAAAGCACTTCAAGATAACTTGGTTATAGCAAAGAATAAGAGAAAATAATTACATGTGTAATTGCAAAATCAAGATGATGAAGAAAAAGAAACTCTCAGAGATATTGCAGACAAATTGAGACAAGAGAATAGTAACATGAAGAATGAGATGCAAGATTTAACCATGAGACTATGCAAAGATATTGAAGATAGGAAGAGGAATGAAGAAGATTTGGCCAGAAGACTTAATGAAAGATCAGATGAATCTCAAAGGCTTAGTTATGAAAATCATATGCTTAAAACTGATTTGATCCACATGCAACATGACAAAGATGAAATTTTGAGATAGGTTAGCACTTTGGAAAGTGAGTTGGTCACTGCAAATGAATACAAAGACAAATTCAAGAAAAGTTCAGATAATCTTGATGATATGCTGAAAAGTTAGAAACCTGATGGAGAAACAGTTGGACTTGGATTTGAACATGGAGAAAGCTTCAAGACTGCAAACAATCATGGTCACAGCAAACCGGTAAGGCAACCTAATGCTTATAAATTTAATGGGAAATTTTTTAATTGCAACAAATTTGGTCATAGAGAAAATCAGTGTAGATTTTGAAATAATTAGAATACAAACTCACCCACCGGTCAATGTTCCAAATGCAATAAAAATGGTCATAACTTAGACAATTGTAGAATGAATGTGAAATGCTATGTTTGTGGTAGATTTTGACATTTATCTAATCAATGCAGAACTCAAACCGGTCAAGGTTATGGAAAGGCTATTCAAAGAAATAATGTAACTTGTTATGCATGTAACAAGATTGGGCATATTGCAAAATTTTTTAGAAGCAAGAATTCACTGGCGAACAACAAAGGATCCAATAACAAGGGCAAATAAAAGGTGACTGAAATCAAGCAAGAATTTTTTAAACACTGGATTAGAAAGAGAGATCAGAGTAGTGGTGAATTTGTCTCTGCATCGGCAGGACAGGGTAGTCCTACACCAGTAGGTGCATTTTGCCCTCAGTTGATGGTAAGAAGTTATATTTCTTCTTTACCGGCAGACATGTTAAGTTTTCACTTAATCGAAAGCATTTAATGCGGTTGTTGGCAAACTTTTTGGTTATAAAGGCATTCTAACCTCTTATTTCGAATCACAAAGTATTCAAATTTATGAAGAGTGCGAAGAGAGAGAAGGCATTCAAGATGCGAAGCAAATAAGACATCTTTAGGGCATTTAAGAGGATTTCACTTGCATAAAAGGTATTTATTTCAGTATCATGGCTACTTCATCTTCTGTTCCCAAATTCATTTCAAACCATACTGTGGTAGAGAATGTTAAGCGTCCTACACCCATTTTTAAGTTCATTCCTGAGATTGCTAAGCAAGATGATTCTATTGGTGCTTTTTCTAAAATTCTGAAGGGAGTTGCTTTTGTTGAAGATCTGAGAATATATATTCATTGCAATATAGAGAATTTAGGGTCTGATGATTTGAAAAACATATACCAGAATATTATAGCTGACAAACAAGGTTTAATCAAGCCAAAGCATAAGATTGTTGAGGATTTTGGATTTGTTGATATCTTGAACATTCTTGAATTTAAGGATGAGATGGTTCGACTTGTACTTAGTAGGGTTCATGGAGAATTTATGTGGTTAGATTCTGTTTTCAAAATTACTAAGGAGGCAATCAAGGCAGTCACTGGTTTACCCTCTATCGGTACTAGGCCTGACAAGAAGATGAAGATCCCAAACAAGGTGGTTATGAACCTAACCGATGCCACATTTGATAGCAGATCTCTTAGGGTTATTGATATCACTAATGAGAATGTGAAATATGTGAGTATGGTGATTGGCTACAGAGTTGCTCATACAAATAGGTTAAATTCTGTTTCTAGTCTATGTATACATAGTGCATATGAAATGGTGAAGAACAATGCAAAGATTGACATTTGTGAATGGCTAAAGGATGAACTGTCAGACAATTTGGGGAAGATCAAGGGTGATAAGAAAGTAACCTTCAAATTTGGTAACTTACTTGTATGCTTAATGCTTTATTTCACAAAGGAGATCCCTGACATTGGTCCCAATGACTTTTCTAATGACATCCCTATTGGAAGACAAATTATGGAAGCAATTACTGACATAGGTGGATGCGGGTGGGCCCCTAGTGCTATAGCACATTTTGGTCCAAATCACTTGTGATGGTGACAAACTAATAAAAGATTATTTCAAGAAATTTCAAACTAAGATGAAGGCAAAGGAAAGGATTCCTCAAAGTATTGTGGAAAAGTATGACAAACAGATATGTTTTGTAATAAAGAGAGATGAGACATGGATGGAGGATGTTACTCCTTGAACCATTTGGATAACAAAGATGGGCTATAAGGTAGCTTTGAACATTCTTGAGTCTTATGCAAAGATACTTCTTGATGCACCAAGGGAATTGACTGAGAAGATATTTGGCACAACTGAAACAATTGAGAGTGATGTATCTATGATGAAGCAGAGGAAGAAAAGAGATAAATTCATGAGAGATGCTTCTAAAGTAGTTAAAGAGGTAACAAAAGGTCTAATGAATATCAGTGGTATTACTGCTGAAGTAAAAAGACAATCAGAGCAGACACCAGTAGCTCATGTTTCCCCGATTGTTACTTCTTCTAAAATAGAAAGTGATAAAGCAACAAAATTTAAAAGAGTTGAAAGGAAGAAAAGGAAACCTTCACCGACACCTACTCCTTCTCCAAAAAGGAAAATAACACTAAGGAAGAAACAAAAACTTACACCAAAGAAACCGACACCTAAGGTATCAGATATTCTATCCCTAGAAGAACTTATAAATGAAATTACCCAGGATGGAAGTCTCAGCAATGTCAACAAATGTTATCATACTTTCAAGGATTCTGATAAGGAAACGATTGAAGAAAGTATCATTCTACATCTTGATATTTACAAGAAACTTTTAATTGAGGTCGTTGATGATTTGCCTAATGATCTTTATCTGAGACTTGAGGCAAAAAGAATGTCTATAATGGAATTGGATAAGAAATTAAAAGTTGAAGAATTGTTCACGGTTCACCCTGTTAATTCTCGATAGGAGATTGATGAATTGATTGCAGAAGCCAACCGGTTAGTTTTTGCTAGTGGTCACCAGCAGGTTAGCTTAATGGCTAGCAGAGTCAAAGAAATTGCTGATGAAATGGCTGACAAATGGGATATATTCTTTGTAGAAAAAGAAAAGAAGGAAGAGAAGGATAGACAAAAAATAGACAAATCTTTCACCAAAGTATACCAGAAAAGTGATAAGGGTAAGAACAAAGTTGGTGGTATTCCTAACTTGACTATCAAGGATAACCTACCCCCACTAGCTGATGACACTCCACCAGTAGTGGTAGAGAAACAAGTTGAGGAACAAGCAAAGGAAAAAGTTAAAGAACAAGTTGAGGCACAGGTTGAACATGAGGAAGAGAAAACAAAGGAAGTGAACACTGAGAATATTGATATGGAGTCAAACATTCTGTTTACCATGAATGTGGACACTCAGGATATCAATGTAATTATAGATAAATCTTCTGAGAATTTTGAAGAAAAGAAAACTGAAGCCACAAATATTGAGATCTCTGAGCCACCGATCAACATTGTTGACTCTCATAATATTGCGGAAACAACTGAAGTTAAGATAATAGATACCATCCCTAATGCTACTCCGCCTAACATTAAGAAAATGACAGAAGCACAAGAAGAAGTAGAGGTAAAAGCACAAACTAAACCTACAAATGTTGACACTCAGCAGAAGGTAGAGAAACCGACAGAGAAAGAACCTGAATAGAGCATAGCTGAACCATCAGTCAACAAGATAGAAAGTAAGGATGGTAGTAAGGTTGAAAACACAGTTAACACACAGAGTGAACAAAAGGAAGCAAAAATGGATAAAGAATAGGTCAATGATGGAAATAAGGAAGAAGTGGTTAAGGCAATTGGATAAGTATTTGAAGAAAATAAAGTTATTGCAGAGCCTAGCCCTTCCACCATAGACTTCAGACCTACAAATGTGATAGATGTTTTATTAGATTCTATCAAGAAGATCACTGAATGCAATGCCTTAGCAAGGCTATTGATGACACCTTACCTATTTTACAATAGATAGCACCAACATGTAAGGTAGATAATGTTGTAGGCTTTATTGGTAAGTTAGACACATTGTCTAAATTCATTTAATCTAATATTCAGTCGATTGATAAGATTAATGAGGAGACAATTAGAGAAAGGATAAATAAGGAGAAGACAAAATTCTTTAATAAATCTATTGAGGACTGTACAAGAAAGTTAGATTCCTTAATACCGACAATAAATTCAATAATTTTGGAGTTTAAGGAACTATATAGAGATGTTTGCAAGCCACACCATTTGATTGCTGATATTGATGATCAGATTAAACAGACACAAAAGGAAATTGATGGTATAGAAGACAACCTGATAGGATCTTCTGAACTCACTTCAGTTTTAGATCAAGAAATGGCAGTATATGAGGAGAAAATAGAAAATATTGAAAAGGAGAAAGCTCGATTAAGGTTAAAAGCCCATGAATTAAAGAACAAACTTGGTCCTAGATTGGACAATCTGTTGACACACTGGAATGGACTATCTAAGGCTACTATTCCAGGAGGAAGATCACCAAAGGAAGAAATGCATCATCTAACCGACATGATCTGACAGACAGAGGATATCATTTCTGATAGTTCTAAATTTTTGCAAGGACTTAATTTGATTGTAGCAGATATCTTTCAGATTGTACATAACAAGTTAAAAGCAACGAGGTAGAATTTTGAATTTTCATTTTATTTTTGACAACCTTTGTCATTGATGTCAAAGGGGGAGTAATAGAGAGAAAAAAATATACTGAAGGAGATCATTTGCTCAGGGGGAGCACTTTTGGTTTTTGGGAATTTTGGTTTTTGGTTTTTCTCATGAGTGTTGCCATCAATGCCAAAGGGGGAGATTGTTGGAATTACACACTTAGATGAGAATGGTTGATGTTGTCATTGATGGAAACCAACTGGTAACAAGATTCTATTGATTATACCGACAACAAACTTTGCATACCGGCACTGACAACTACACAAAGTTCATTCACACTGGCATCCAGTTTACACCGACAATGAATCATACCAGCATTGAGGCTGACATAAGATAAAGTTTTGTTTATGCGAATTATATTCTAATGTAATTAATTATTTGTAGCCGACATGATATATTGTAAAGACTCATATATGTATGAGATCTTTTAAGGCATTTTGTAAGTATGTATGTTATGTGAGCGAAGAAGAAGATTATGTAATTAGGTAATGAATATGAGAGCGAATATCTGTATATGCATTTTGATGTAATAATTTGATGAGAAAATAAGAGTAGAGAAGAGTGAAGAAAGGTTTATGGCAGAGGTATTTGACAAAGCTTAAACCAGTACTGAATCCAACATTGTAGATGCTATTTTGAGCAGCACATTGTCATTGGATTTAATCATCCAATTTTGTAGTCAGTGTGACTCCTTTTTGTGATTGAGCAATGAGCTCTAGGCTATTGGCCTTCTTGCATGTGCAGGCCCCTATTGTATCAGTAATATTTACTCATATTGGCGAGTGAGTAAATATTGTGGGTCACAAATCCCACCGAGGTTTTTCCCCTACCGGGTTTGGTGTTATGGTGTGCATTGATGCTGTCTCTCTTATTTCTCTTTATTGCTTTATTGCTTGTTTACTGATACATTAATTTGGGTTGTAAAGTTGCAAACAAGTTTAAATATTTCATTAACCAGTTAGACATTGATTCACTCCCCCCTCTTAGTGTCTTTGGGACTAATCAAGTATCTAACAGGACTATCCCTAGCTATGTTCCATGAAGGCTAATGCTTCTCCAATCCATAAGTGTTTGAAATTTCCTCACAATGGAGAAATCATAACTGTGAACCATAGCTTATTTTGTCCATCCGAAAGAAGCCCTGGTGTTCCTATTGATCTCTTTTGGCCTAAACAATTTCAATCTCTTCCATCAAGGAGTGATGCTCTTTTTCAATCTTATAAAAAATGGAAGAACAATATGATCTTATCATTAAGTCAACCTAGTTCTCCAACACTTGATATTCCTATTATTCTTCAAGGTAAGGTTCTTCCCCTCATGGATATAACTAATCTCCCTCCTAAGGAAGATTGTCCACCTATCCCTATGGATGCGACTTTACCTTCTCTTAAGGAGAACAACAATATTCTTCCTAAAGTTAGACCTATACCTCCTCCTCATGATGGACCTAGTCTCCTTCCTACACCTAATATTCCTCCTTTCTATGGTAGAGTTCCACCTCCTTCCTCTTATCGAGATAAGAGGCCCACTTCTCCTATTGTTCAACCAAAAAGACCTCAACCTAAACCTTCCACTATCAAGGAGAGAAACATTCCTACTTTTTCAAATGTTCCTTCTCCTTCTCAGCCTTCCACTAAGAATCGATGAAATCATTGTGTGAGCGAACGCCGATGAAGACGCTGTGTTCAAGCTCGTGAAGCTATCCCTCAAAATACTCAGTCTCCTTAGACTCTGATAGTTGACATGATTCCCTTTTCTCCTAAGAAATATGTTCAACCTACATCTCTAAATCATCAATTGCATAAAACATGTGATGGTTTTACTCTTGTTTGTGTCCTTGCTCCTCTTTCTCTAAAATTTGATGAATAAATGAGTGAAAATGTTATTCATAATGGAAATACAACTCCTAGTGCTTCTGATAGTGAGTGT
This sequence comes from Cryptomeria japonica, assembly GCF_030272615.1. Taxonomy (NCBI): domain Eukaryota; kingdom Viridiplantae; phylum Streptophyta; class Pinopsida; order Cupressales; family Cupressaceae; genus Cryptomeria; species Cryptomeria japonica. Next base: position 436,165,404 of record NC_081409.1, read on the forward strand.
GAATATGTTGATGTGGACAAGTATTTATCGGATGAGTTTTCACAAACCCTAATCCTAGCTCTTAGAATCGAACAAAGTGATTTACAACATGAGTATAGTCCTTGTTTGGATCTTGTGATATCTCCATTTGCTATGCTTGATATCACTCCTCTTGTGTGTTGCTCGCCTTCCCGAAATAGTGATCAACAAGATTGGGAGGCAGATGTCATGCTAGATTATTAATATTAGTACTGTAGATCTTTCTCTCTCTCCTTTCTTGCTCTTTTGTGACCATTCTTCTATGTGTATCCATGTTCTTCTGTTGTTTCCTTAATGTCTACTGGGGGACGATGCAAAACATTTGAGATATTTTGTTGATCTCTTTCATGTTGACTAAAAAGACATCCTCTTTTCCCTTTCTTCTAAGGCAGTGTCCTTCTTTGGGGAATGAAGATTATTATATGCATATACATACATGATATACATGAGTTATCATACAACATACTGACCCTGAGGAAAGCGACACTACCTCGTGTTTTGTGTTCATTATCCTTGGATTTATTCCTCGATTGGGGGCTAAATCCTTGCGATAACATGCTCCTTCCTTCTCTCTCTTGGGTGTATCCTACCTTAAAGCAATCTCTCCCGATAAGGTATGTGCAATCGGTTTAACATGGGGGCATACACTCTGCTCATACTTTCCTTCTTGTGATACTTATAATTACTTAGTGAACTTTGTTTTGCTTTGTAATCTTTTGTATCCTTTCTTTCATGACTCATAGTGAAGGGAACTTTGCTACTTTATATGAGTCATGGTACTGGAGGTGCATATTTGACGAGATGATGTTTCTCTATTGGTGCCTGTATATGGATAGCGAGCGGTGGCAAGGTGATTGGCAACTGGTCTGGGCATAGATAGAGTGTTGGTTGTTTGGGAGGTCTATATATGTGATCGAGCACTATGCACCACACCAAGTGATGAGGTAGATAGGACAAGTACATGATATAGTCAGCCACGAGAGGCTATATTCATGGATCACACAAGAGGCAGGAGTGTGGGGGCAGGCAGTGGGACCGTTGGAGGTCCACATCAGCTGGGAGACTACAAAGATGGTTCCATGGGATGAGCAGTTGTAGGCAGGAGAGGATATGGGTTGCACAAGTGTATATACCTATTGGTGGGGGGCCCATAGGCTAGGCAAAATCAACATACCAGGTGTGTTGGAGGAGGATGAACTACGACCCTCAATGGATGAGGTAGTAGGCAGTGAGGAGGATGGCCTAGGTGACATGGAAACATGAGGGGGAGGAGGATAGAGCGGGAGGCATGGAGGAGCAGGGGAATGTAGGAGAGGAGGGAGGGGAGGACAACATGTGCCTCAAGTAGAGGTACCATTACAAGTACATCCATGAGCAACAAAGATTGGTGGGGTAGCTGCAGAGGAGGGAGGAGAGGAGGGAGGGGAGGGAGGTGCCAAGCCCATGGATATTCCTAATATACAGGTACAGGGACAGGTGCCAATGCAAGCAAGATGGAATTCCTAGGCAGAGTATGATAGGGTGGTGTGGGAGAGAGATGGTGCGAGGGAGAAAGAGTACGGATTAGAGGAGGGATGCCGTGAGGGGAAGGACTAAGAGCCTATAGGAGGAGTTGGGACTGGAGAGGGCTAGGGAAGACAACTTACAGTTAGAGGTGGCCTGACTAATGAGGTAGATGGATGATTTGAGGGAGATTTTATAGATAACCTTGACAGAGGTCTCTGATCTTCAGCATGAGAGGGATGAGAGGGAGAGACTCTTGTAGGGGGCACAAAGTGGGGATGCCATCGCACAGATGAGAGAATAGCTGGAGAGGATGGATGATGATGCACATACTCTGCTAGCCATATTGGGGAGGGCAGAGGTAGATGCAGTGAGGTTGTGGGGTGAGAGAGATGTTGCGAGATGGATGCTGGAGCCAGCGGGGTTTGTACAAGTGTTTGCTGATGTAGCTATGGGGTAGTAGCGAGTACAAAGATTAGTTTGTGAGGCATAATATTATAGTGATTTGTATCACCAGGTCATGCCAAGAGACCAACGAGCACCTTCGTACGAGAGAGCACCAGGTCCCACAGGACTCAATCTCGTCAAACAGGCAAGTCAATAGGGATGAGAGCGCCACGACCTCTAGGTGGGCCCTCGGGTTCGATAACAAGAGCAGGTGGCGGAGAGAGCACATGATAGTGCTTTAGATGTATGTGACAAATTTACCCTTCGGGGAGTATATCATTGTACTTTAATATGGCATATTCATTTTTTTGATATATATGAGATGGGATTTTGGCGGCACATATGTATGCTTGTGGACTTTATTATGGACTTTGATGGACTTTCATTATTGTTTTATTATGTGATGGTTATTATGAGATGATGGTGTATATGATACATATGATCTGACCTATTTGCGATGTAGGATGGATGATTATGAAATGTATATATGCATATGTTATTTATGATATTCCTAACATGTTTGTTGATGCAGGATGCATGTGTATGATGTATGTCTATATGATATGTTGTATTTTGATTTTTTATGCTTATGTGATGATGTAATGCAGATGGATATGATATGTATGTATGTGGTATATGATGACGTGATAAATGTAAAGTGTAGTGTAATTAATGCTTCTAAAAATGAAATGGACCTAAGATGATAAAGTAAATCGTATGAAAAATGCACTAATGTTCCTATATAATGAAAACCCTTATTCAACCACTAAAAAGATAACAAAGCAAAATACTGTGACCATTTAATGACTTACATGACCATTAGCATAAAAAATTAATGTTCGTGTGAGATCCTGATGCATAGCGTCCCATGAGAACCCTTATTTAGCCACTAGTATTATAAACATAGCTGTCTTGAAAGTGTGTTGAACTTGTTCTCGACTAAATTACCAAAATGTGATTATTTTCAAATGTTTTATATTGAATAATGTGATTAATGATTGTGGCACTACATGAGATACTAATGTTTGAATGGGATTTAATTAACCTTACATCAATATTTATTATGATCCTAAAATGCAATGCACCTAAAAATGTAAATGAAGATGTGCAAAAATAATACAATGATATATGAAAATGTCACTATATGATAATAATGATAATGATAATGAAAATGATAAGTATGAAAATGAATGATGCAATTGCACATGATAATGCAAGTGAAATTATTTTTAAAATGTGTCAGCCAAAATACAATGATATAGGTCCAGGTAGAGGAAAGGAAGATGTGAATAAATTGAGGTCTCCAAAATGCATGGATGCAATGAGTGAGTGGATAAAGATGGAGGGATTTTGTTGTTGTGCATATGTGGAGAGCAAACTGAGTTTTATTTTGCAAGGAAGATCTACACTGCTGATTATAGGAATCAGGATGTTGTGAAAATCCGAGGCATGTACTGACTCTTAGACAATAGGTATCCATTTCACACAACCATGTAAACATCATATAGATGTAGATATAGGGCTATAGGTTCATGCAAGAAAAAACCATCAGGCACGCCATAACATAATAACATGCCCTGGTGTACACCCACCCAAAACACGCCAAGATATAGGATGATCCTAGCGACTGTAGATAGAGGTAGTCGTAGGAAAGAATGATGCAAATCAAAGCAACATACCAAATCATGCAAACAAAATGCGCAAGGCCAACTGACATCTCTTGGCAAGAGTAGGACTTAGGATTATGGATAAACTGCCGGATACGGGAAGGATGCATCCCAATGTGCAGGAGTATGTGATGGATATGAATAGGCAATAGAGTAGGTGGTATGGACATATGCATGTGGATGCAACACTGATTGTAAAGATTCGGTTAAGCTCATGTGGATGAGTGCCTGGATGACACACAAGTCAAGAAGAAGCTAAAGCTAAAAAATTGGGATGGAAGCTCAGGATGGTGGGATGAAAGCTCAGTGTGATGGGATGATCCTTATTCATGGTTGGAACAAAGACTCATCATCTCATGAAGATACAAATAACCTTGATATCTACTGGCAAAGGAGTGAAGGTTTACACAATGACATGGATTGAATAATGAAGGAGACAACCGATTGCAAGTGAGCCTAGGGAGTGTCGACATCATGCAGATTCATTAAGAGATCAAAAGTTTTAGGAGTGAGATGGAATGGATTGAAGAATGAAGGAGACAACCACCTGTAAGTGGGACAGGGGAATTGATGGTAAATCAATGTGGCAGTCATCCTACATAGATATTCGTATAAGTAGGCTTGTACAATCCTCCTCATTGCTAGACTATGAAAATGACGTCAGAATATTCAATTTTTATTATGAAATATGGGAATTGGGTGGGTGGGTGGGAGGAAAAATGGGAGGGTGGGAGGAGGGTAGTGGAGGATAACATGATAACTCATATCATGTTAGAGCATTTGTAACAATGAATCCGACTGTTTGAGCCATGTCAATTAATTTTGCACATTTAAATTGATCATCTCCATGGGTGATGGCTTGTGAGTTGCATGTCAGATTATTTGATTTATGAAATAAGGATATCGAGTGGGTGGGTGGGGAAAGGATATGGTGTGAAGAAGAATTTGGTCGGGAACACTATGAAAGTGACAAAACCACGATGCTTGGGGGAGTGATTAAGAGGCCAATTTGTCCGAGTAGACAATGGATCTAGTTTATTTACCTTGACGCTTGAAATCAGGTTTGTTGGGATTCAAGAACACTAAGAGGTGGGGGGGGGGGGGGTAAATCAATGTTTTGCCGGTATGAACAATTTTTATCCTTTTACACCATGCATATATAAACCGGTAAATAAATAAACATATAACAAGAAGCAAATAAACCATCCACATAAATGAACACCATAACACACATAATTTATACGTGGAAAACCTCAATGAGGAAAGACCACAGTGGGATTTGTGACCCACAATATCAGTTCATTGGACATATGAAAAGATATTACATATAATAGGGGCCTGCACATGCAGGAAGGCACACTACCTAGAGCATACTGCTCATCACTAAAGAGCCTCACTAACTGCAAGCTTTTTGCTAAAGTAAATTACTAAAAAATGAACTCAAGAATGCATCTGCTATGCCAAATAGAGTTCTGGTTCTGGCTCTGCTCTATACCGGTTCATAAACCCTGAACTATTACCGGTTTCCAAGCTATCTACAGATCATTGCATGATATAACATTCATATACAACATGATCTTCATACATATATTTCTCATCATACAGTTCTGCTATATTCTCTTATATCCACACATTTCATACCTCTCATCATATCAAAGATAACCTAGTAGACTAACTTATATACCTATTACAAATGATATGCCTTATGTTGGCTTACAATACATTTACAAAAGATATTCAATGTTAGCCTTGATAATAATTACAAAATGATTTATTAAGTAAATCCTCCTGGATGTCGGCTTCCAATGAAGTATTGATGCCGGTGCCGGTGTAGCCCTGAATGCTCCAAAGCTAGTATCTGCCAATATATGCTTCCTAGTGCCGGTTAATGACTTCCATTAGATCTTTTTGCCATCAATGACAACAAAATGAATCCAATGAGTGTCAATTGCCAACAATCTCCCCCTTTGGAATTGATGGCAACACTCATGTGAAAAATGGATTCCTTGTCGGTATGCTCCCCCTGAGAAATACACTCCATCTGACATCCTTCCAATGTGTTTCTCTTATAGTTTCACATATATACATACTCCCCCTTTGAAATTAATGTGAAATACCGGTGAAAGAATGGAAAGAATAAAAGAAATACTGTTCGTTTCACTGGAGCTTAGTCATCTTCAAGATTTCTGGGTATGCCTTTTGTAATAAATGAAGATATGTATCCCAGATGGATTTGAAAGTATTACAAATAGATGCAAGTCCACTTAGTAAGTGGGCAAGTGTTTCCTTCTCTTCGATATCTTCCAGTGTGGGTTTAGCTATCATATCCATGCACTCTTTCTTATGAACACCCAATGAGTCTAGTCTAGGACTTATCAATCCTCTTAGATTTCTTGCTCTTCGCATGATTTTATCTCTCTCCTTCTCAAAAGCAAAAATTTGGTTCACTAAGGACAAAATTTGTCCATCAACATATGTGGTTAGTGCAATCAATCCATCAAAAGAATTAGCAATTTTAGCCATCTTATCATATAACTCCAATCTGCTATCTACGTTAGCTGTAAGACTTTCTATGTTACAACACACTCTGTAGATATTTGTACATTGTTTTAAACAAAACTCAATAGGATTAAGTTTGTCCTCAATTTTCTTCTTCTCTGTTTCTATAATCTTATCAAAAGTTTTTTTTTTGCTGCTGTGAAATTATCCAAAGCCTGTCGGTCTGCAATCTGCCTTAGAGATTAAAAATTGTTAGAGATATGCTCTATTAGAGTCTTGAGCTTACCAGAAGGGCTTGCTCCATCTTCAATCTGACAGTCAGTTATTAGTCTATGAAATATTGAGACCGATTGATCTATTAATCCTTTATCTATAGTACCTTCCTTCAGTAATTTCTTAGTAGCCATCATGATCAATTCAGCTGGACTCAACTCAAAGATTGATTTCTTCTCAACCCGATAAGTATCAATTGCCAAAACCTTTGCCAGGGGATCGGTTATACCTGTCGGTATGGACTCAGTTGCTTTTACCTTGTCCATCTCATCCTCTTTTGCATCGGTGGCTTTGTCACTTGGTGTAGTGTCGGTTACTGCCGGTGGAGTATTATTCATAATATTTCTAGTGTTCTATACATTTCCTTGCTAAAAAATGGTCTGTGTTGATACAGACTGTACACTCTCCTTAGCTTCCGGTTGTGTCAAAATTGGAGTTGAACTGCCCAAAATACCCATCCCTTTTGATTTGTCAGGAATGGTGGAAGATGTTTCCCTTGCAAATTCTTCTTGAGATGTGAGAAAGTCTGGGTTTTTCTAAAAGAATTTGGTCTATCCCTTACTTGTCTCATTTATCACCTCATTTACTCTCCCCATCATAAGACTTATCTGTCAGGATTTGCTACTGAAAACTATCCTATTTGTAGTGTCTATGCATCTTTTCATTTCTTCATTATTATAGCACCACACAATTCCAAAGTGCAACTTCTTTGAATCTCCCTATCTCTCTTGACAATGTTAAGTCTCCTAGCCTCAAGTTTTTTATACAAGGATAAAGGTATATCCTTCAAGATTTCAACTAAGACTTTCTTATAAATGTCTATATACAACAAAATAGCCTCTTCTAATTCATTTTGCTCATTCACTTCTAAATCTTCATAATAATTTGATACATTTTTCAATATTCCATCTTTTGTAATTTCATCAATAAGCTCAGCATAGGTCATTGTGGTCTTACCGGTTCCAGTATCATCACCCTTCTTCTTTTTGCTTGTGGTTGCCGATGTGACTGGTTTCCTCTTTTGCATAGGATTCCTTGCCAGTGGTGGAGGTGTAATAGGCTTAGTTGCCTTTCTAACAAGTCTCCTCCTAGGCTCTGCCTTCTTTTGCTATACTGGTCGTTTTACCACATTCTTCCTTTGTACCCTTTTGAAATCCAGAGGTTCATTATCCTTAGAATCATAGTCAGAAGTGATAGGGGAAATGTGAACTTGTGGCTTCTTCACTTCTGCAGTATCAACCTCTGCCGGTTTAGCTGCTTGTTTGGATTTACAACCTAGTTGAGTGTCTATCTTATAAATCACATCTTGTACATATGCAAACATCTGTTCTATTTTCTTCTCTCTTCTCTTCCTGTTAAAACTGGTTTTCACTTCTGTTATCACTATTTTGAACCTTGGGTGATTTTGTTCCATAATCAGCTAAAGTCTACAAAATTAGGCTTAGCACTATTTCCTGCTTCTGAGCTATGGGTCTGAAGGTTTAACATTTTTGAATTTTAACCTTTTCTATGTCTTAGAGTCCCTGTGTTCTTTTTGAAAGTTACTTTTTCCACTTAAGTGGAAGGGTTGGTTCATCGTGAAGGGGTCCCCCCTTTACAACTTGCCTTAGGTGGGTCTCTGTTAAATTTATTATTTTTGTGCCCTTTTCCTAAGTTTTGAGTTCTTTGTTGGGCCCCATAAAGACCATGCAAGTTCGAAGTTGATCCGATGGTGCACGTGGATTCGCAGCCGAAAGCAGCCCGAAGTTTACCTTTCGTGAAGTAGTGAAAAGGTGGTGGGCCTGGGTAAGGTGGTCACAAAAGGGCTAACAAATGATCATCTCTTAGAGGATCTAACTGTTTGCATTGATTCGCAAAGAAAAGCTATTGGGGCTTTATGCTTCGCGAAATGGCGAAAATCTGGCGGGCCCCAAAAGTAAGAAAATCTTGTGGTTAAAGACCATTCAACTCAAAGTTGATCGGGCGGTCTGTGTTGGTTCGCGAAGGGAAGATGTGCAAAGTTTACCTTTCGCGAAGTGACGAAAAGGTAGTGGGCCCGACTTAAGGGTGACAAGGAAAGTAAAGAAGGTGCATCTCAAAATAGATCTGACAGTCTGCGTTGTTTTGCTGGGTGAAGTAGCATGAAGTTTACTCTTTGCAAAGCAGTGAAATGAGTTGGCGGTTACATGGCGGTTACATGGCCGGTGATGTGGCAATACAGTTGGACGTTCAGCTAGGGCAAAAGGGTGACTCGTCAGCTGGACACATGGATCCTAAGGATAGTGTAGGGCCCTCTTCGATTGAGCGGTGATGGCATTGAAATTCATGGTAAAATAGAACACGTGGCAGTCCAGATGTGGAGCCCGATGGAGTTCTTGAACAAATAAATGACTGACACGTAAGAATTATCTACCGATGCTCAATAAGGTAGCTGGATTCCGTGCGGAGGACCCACTTCAAAGGACTAAGGGAGTTAAAGGTTGCACATCTTAAGAGGGATCCGATGATGGGTGTTGTTTCACAGCTTGAAGATGCAAGGTCTTTAAACTTTGCGAAGCAGCAAAAACCATTAGCGGTAATAACTCCATATGGTTAGTGAAAAGACAAGCGGTCACCGTGTAGAGTAAAGGTCAAGCGGATGGTAGAAGATCTGACGGATGGCGGATGGCGCTATTTCACATGAAAGAGATGCACAAGGTTTAGCCTTCGCGAAGCAGCGAAAAGAAAGTGGGGCCCGGTTTTAAGCAGCTTGACCCAGGTAAGGTAAAAGACGTGCAGGTTTTTTAGGATCCAAAGGACGTCATTGTTTGGCAATGATAAGGTGCGAGGATTTTAACCTCCGCGAAACAACGAAAGGTGAAACACTAATTTTATGATCTGTTGGAGCCTTTTTTTGAATTCAATTTTGAGTTGATTACCGAAGCATGTGGCTTTAATGTTTCAATTCAATGCTCAATTGCCATATTAAGCTTAACATTAACAGAACATTGGTATCATTTCGAAGAATTCTGTAGAGGAGTCGATGCACAGAGCGAATTTCTTCAAGCAATTAGTAAGTTTCTGCATATTGTTTGATAGTTATAATCCAAATTGGTATCACTGCATGCTTGTTTTCTCAGAAGTTTGTCCAAATTCTAATTGATAGAACTACAATTTCAAGATGGCACCAAGAAGGGATTTCATAGGGAAAGTGAATTACCAGGACAAAGCTATCTGTGATGATTTTTTAGAACAATTAACCATGTCCAAAAATGCCGCAACCAAAATTAAAGAATTGGTACCCAAATCCCCCCTTCTAAGAATTGGAGATGGTTTGTATGACAAAGGCAATTGGTTGAGGGATCCACAGATAGGGATATCAGATCTAGGACTTTTCAAAGTAGGATTTGGTCAAAGACATTCCCCTGCCCCAATGAATAGTATATAGGAATTAGACGTGGGAAAGCTCATAGTCCCTAGGGTTTTCATGGATGTAGATTTGTTAAACCAGATTGCACATAATTATGACCTTGTGGCTAAATGTATCAGGAATGTGAATGGAGGAGCCTTAATTGAGATCAATGATGATGAGTTCAGGAAGGCATTCAGGCTCAATGAGGTGTCTAATTATTTAGAGCCCGTCAACTTTGAAATGTTTGCACAAGTTTACAACATGCAAAGGGATCACCTTAGGAGTGGCCCTCTAAAGGAATTTTTTGTCAAAATAGGAGGGCTAACTGTTTTAGGCCCTAGTACCATGGAACCTTTCTCCCTGAATTTGTTTACTCTAAGGGCTAAAGGAATGTATTGGTCACTTTGTTAGATTTTTGGTGAAGATGCTGAAACAACCATGCCAACCCACTATATGTTAATGATAGTACAGATTCTGAACCCCTCTTTGGCAGTAACATTTGATTATGCACCTTATCTCACTGATGCAATCCATGCAGGACTGATAGGGATAAAAAATGGTAAGGTAGATAGACCTTTTGGATGGTACTCCCTTCTCATGTATACATTTTTATTTAAAGGTGCTGATAACTTTGCAAATGAAATGGACTTGGTTAAGGAAAAGGACGGTGAAGAGATGCCTGTGAAATTGTGGAGCACAATTTTGTCTTGGGATAGAGAGGATGCCAGCTACTTGAAGTTTGATAGATGCTTTGCATCCAGACTTAGGATTCTCTTGTGCCAACAAAACCCTAGGATCTCTAAGGATCTCTTAGAATTCCTTAGGCCTAAGGAATTTGCTGAAGGTATCAAGATTGTGCACAACTGGGGTGACATATACTTATACCCTATCTCTACAATTTTTAGAGTTTATGGTTTCAGAGGCACTCCATATTTATTTCCCTATCAAGTCCCATTGAAGATAGGAATTGCAGAGGTCCTAAGGCAAATTGGGGGTGTGCAAGAGGCAGAGCTAACAAATAGGGGAAAAGGGACCATTTTCCCAACTATCACCATGGCTCACCAATTTGTATTCACCAAGGATGGTTGGAAACACTTTGATGATTTATTTCAACCATATAGGTTGTCTACTATAGTATCAAGGTTTGCTGACCTTGAAGATATTTTCAACGACATGTTCAGGAAGAGAGTAGTATGTAAAGGTAGGCCACACCAATTTCATTTCCCTGAGGATTTGATTAGAAATGAATTCAATTTGGATGAGCAGGAATTGAGGAAAGAAAAGTGGGTGGCATACAAAAGGGCTCTTGATTTTATTCATCAATTTGATAGTAGTTATGACCATCTGTCTAGCTTTAATCCCTTTGAGGAAAAGATTAAATTCTTAATTCTTTATTTTGAAGACCTAATGCAAAATTTGAAGGAAAAAGGGGAAGCTATAATAAGAGATAATCCTAACAAGGCTAGGTTGGTTCTAGCTAAGCCTACCTTTGCTAAGGCCATCCCTCTAGGTAATTATGTAATGCATAAGAAGCCAAAATATAGTGTGTTGGTGCCTGGAACAGGTGAACTCTCTACTTCAAAAGGGAAGAGAGAAATAGAAGATGTCACTGACATCCAAGACTCCCCTAAGAGGCAAAGAGTGGGACAAGAGATGCAAATAGGTGAGCCTCTATACCCTCCATCTCAATCCCCTATCCATATAGAAGATGAACAGGCAGTGGCCGAACAATTGTTGCAGTTAGGGAGTCTCAAGGAGATTGCCTACACATATGAGGAAACACAAGAGGGGATGCCGGAAGAGCCATCAAGTGCTGAGATGAACTTAACTGCTGATGAGTTCAAAGGTAAAGAGCTAGACCTTGCTGTCAAGCAAGCCAGTGAGGAGTTCCTAGCTAATAGTAATTTTGTCACAACAAGGGCCTTCATGCAATTTGTCTGGAAGCAAAACATTGAACAATTCAAGGCAAGGTGTGAAAAGAGAAAGTCTGAGCAACCCCATAAAGATGTAACTTTAGTGGAGAAAGAAGTGAAGCAAGAAATGATGACAGAATTTAAAGCCATCACTCCTGAAAAGGGGAGGGAAATGGTGTCAAAGGCTAGTGTTTTAATCCTCCCTGAATGGGATATAACAGATGCCTTAGTACTTGAAGTAGTCAGAAAAGAAACCAAGCCTATGGAAGGAGTGACATTCAACAAGGATAATGCTGCTTTGGTCATGTGGTCCTTAAAGAGGGATGAAAGTAAAAGAAGGAAGGACACCTTAGAATCTAGTTACCTAGGAGGTATGATAATGAAGAGAGTCCAGGATACAGGGGTGGTGGAAGCTGCCAGCATAGTTCTAGAAACTGCAAAATTTAGTGTGGCAGTGGATGAGAAAGAAGCTAAGGAGAGAGCTGATCTCCAAGTTAAACTAGAAACAATTCTAAAGGCTTATAATGAAGCCAAAGGGAGGTAGCCAACAGGGATAGCATCATTGTTAGATTACAGAGTCAACTAGTAGGAAAATACCAGAAGGGTGAGTCCTCTACTCTAATGATTGCATCTTCTCCAGCAAGACCTCCACCCACCAGTCCCATCATTGAATTTCCCCCCTCTCTAATGTCTTCTGGTTTTCAACCAGCTGAAACCATTCAACATGAATTGGAAAAGTTAAAACAGGCTCAAGCCTTGTTTGAAAATAAATATGAAGAAAAGGTTAGAGGTACAATTTTGAAATTTGCTGACTCAGTTAGAGCCTCTGTTGTACACATTTATATGAAAAGAATTTTGAATATTTTGACTAATTTAAAAGAAGATGAGGCCACTTTGGAGCCAATTCCGAATAAGTGGATGCCTAGGGGAGTGGAGTTGGAACTTATGTGTTCATCTCATGCAAAGGTAGAGGCTAATGCCAATATCAAATCCACTTGTGAGTTAATAAAAGAGATGACTAGATTATTAGAAGAAAGGGTAGGTGTGAAGAGAAAAGCCCACTTATATAGAAAAGAATATTCTGATCATAAGTATGAACTGTTTCCTGGGGGTTTTGTTGGTCCAAGTCAGCTGAAAGAGGAGAAGGCATGGCTAGAAGAGTTGGACTATAACTTGTCTTAGAGGGTAAATGAGGTCATTAATACATATGGTACGTCTTTATTTATTAAGACAATTGAGGAGATTGAGAAAGTAAAGTCACATTATGGTTTTCTAGAGACAGAGGTTGGGCAGTTGAGAATCACTTGAAAAAGGCTAGAAGGGATGAAAAATAAGATTGTTAGCTTCTCTTGGCCAAGTGATGACGTGTTCCAAGAATGGAAAAACAAATATGCAGTACAAGAAGAAGAAGTCCAGGAATAGTTAGAAGATGCTATAGTGGAGCAACAAACTGAAAAGGCCGCTAGGATTGAAAGTGACTTATAGCTTCTTTTTGGAAGAAATTACAGTTGTAACAAACCATTCTTAGGAATTTCTGAAGCTTGTATGCATCCATATTGTTATAAATGGATACCAAGACTTAAGAATAAGGGATCACAAGAAATTGTCAAGAAACTTTGCTAAAATATATCTAGGGTTTTTTTGGTTATTTGAAGGTTGCCTCGAGTCATGTAAATTTTTTGAAAAATGAATATGAATATACAGATCAAAGTTCAAGCCTAAATCTTAGTTGTCTTTTGGTGTGCATTCATTAGTTTTCTGGTTTCATTTGGATAATTTAGGGTTATTCGATTGAGCATGGATTGCAAGGCAATCTATAGATATATTTTCTGGCTTTTCTCTTCAGGAGAAGAATTAAATATGCATGAAATATCTCTGTCAGTAGATTACTTGTTTGCAACTTTGAATTTGATGAATGGTGTTTAGTTTAACAGGAAAGAACTCTTATATATGTCAGACATGTATAGGGTTAATAAAAGCCGAAGTGATGAAATGTATGGGAATGTTTAATTTTGGAACTCTTGCTTGATTTAGGTGACTCTGTAGCCTGGATAAGGCACTAATATCAGTTATTGAATTCTTTCTATCTTTCTTGGGATCAAATATTGAAAATGACCTTAAGTTTTTCTTTAATGTTTTAGTTCCATTGAGGTGATGAAGTCCATAGGTTTTTAGCATTGGTTTACTATGGATTTCAGTTTAAAAGTGTGAAAGTATTCACAAAAGGTATACCCACTTGAGCTTAGGATAAGCTCAAAGTGTAGGAGGTTTTGTTGAAACCTTGTTATATGTTATTCTGAAATTCTATTTTCTTAGTGTCCTCTTCATATGCAAACACAGTTGTTAAATTTCTTACAAGAAGGATAGAAGGGAATCAGAATTTGAGAACAACAACTTCAAGAGCCTTCTCTCCCGCTGTACCAACATGCTTCATTTTATCATCTAATGGGGTATCTAATAAAATATTTGCATAGAGTTCAAAAATGCTATCATCCACCTCATATCCAAGCTCAGTAATCTAGTTTTGCCTAGGTTCAACTGCTTCCATAAGAGTTTCATCAGTTTTTACCATGAAACATATATAAATGGAATACTTCTCCACAATGTTCTTTGAAATTCTCTCCCTTTGCCTCATGTTTTCTTGAAATGTCTTAAAATACCCCCAAAGTTTCTCATCTCTTCCGGTACCAAGACCGCTGATTGCTTCCTTGATCTGCATACCTACTGGTATGTCATTAGCCCAATACTTCTTCCCTAGACCGGGTAGCTCATTTAGGAAGTAAAGCATTAAAGAAACAATCAAATTTCCATATCTAAAAGTGCCTTTCTTGATTCCTTTAATCTTACCAAGGTTTAACATCAACTCACTCCTCATCCATTCACATAAATCATACTTATAACCTATGATCATGCTTGCAAACTTTATATCTGTGTCGGTGATTGTGCTTATCCTTATTGATCTATTATTAGGTGTAGCACCGATGTTTCTCGACCTCTGTGTTGAAAATTTTCTTGCTCTGACCGTGGGTAAGCCAGTGACAGCTTGAATAACCTCCTTCGTGATCATGTAAGGCCTATCTAGCAAAATAAATTCGTTGTGAACCCTGTTCAATACGTATCTGATAACCTCATCTTTGAATTTCAGCATGTATAGAATACCGGTTAACCCTAGATCCTCAATTGCTTTGTATCTCAGTTTGATTGTTCCAGAGTCTCCCAGTATCACAGATTGATACATGCTTTTGATGTCCTCTGTGCCCAAATCCTCAAGGGTGCAATAAATATATGCCCTCACATCTTCAACATACATTATGCTTTCAAGAACCCTTGAAAATGCTCCCACAGAGTCTTCCTTTTTAGCAATTTTGGGAACCTCCTTAAATACTGGCCTTAACCTATCCTTGACTTTGACAATGGTGGGATTTGCAATAAAAGTAGGAGCTGAAGATCCAGATGCCATTTCAAAAAATACCTGAAAGTGAATGTCAGTGGAAGATTGAGTGCTTCAGATAACTGCTCGAAATCCTTTCACAATGCTTTTGCTCGCTCTTAACTTGCCTTAACTTTGCTTTGAATGCTTGAATGCTTGGTGAGTGAAAATGAATTCACTTACCCTCTTTTATCAATGAATAAAACCCTAATTTCCTATAATAAATGCTTCACAAACAACCCTATGGATGCCGGTTTCACAGTCACATGCTGAGTGAACCTTCATCGATGATGAACATAGTTTTTTAGATCTCTTTCAGATTTCCTTAAGTCTCTTCTAGGGTCATATGCAAAATTTAGCAATGACTTTTCCAACCCCTAAGGCTTATGCCTCAGTTACCGGTGGAATTTCTTGCTGGTGGAGGAATACCCTATTCTATCGGTGGAGTTACTGGTGTAGATCCATCTCCACTTGGTTCTTCATATTTTATAACCCTTTTCTTGGTGTTATCTTGTTGTATTTTATCTACCTTCTTCTATCCTTTCTCATTATATTTATCATTATTAACCAGTTGAGTCTTGCTTCTACAATACTTAGCGATATGACCTATTTTGTTGCATGCATAACATGTAACAATGTTCTTATGAATTTCTTTGACGTTCTGGTATCATATATTGACCTATAATGATTAGCAAAATGTCCAAACTTTCCACATGCATGACATTTGACATTCATTCTACAATCTTATGATCCGTGATCATATTTTTTTTAGTTTGTGCATTGACCGGGAACATAATTGTAGTTTTGATTTTCTTTATTTCTACATTGTTTAGCCATATGCCCAAATTTATTGCAAAGAAACCATCTACCATTGAATTTATAAGCATTAGATTTCCTTACCAGTTTCCTCTGTTATGATAATTTCTGCATACCGGTTGTTAGATCTTCACTTACAATACCGAAGCTTTCACCTTGTACAAATCCAAGTCCTCTAGAATCATCAATATGTCTTTGTCTTTTCAATAAGTCATCCAATTGTGCATCACTGATCCTAAACTTTTCTTTATACTCACTTGCAGTAGTAAAATCATCTCTCAGAGTAGTTATTTGTCTTTCAAGTTCTTGTTCATTGTTTTGGGAGTGTGCCAAATCAGTTCTCAACAAATTATTCTCATGAGTCAATCTGCCACATTCATCAAATTTGTTCTTCAGAGATATAACAAGATTATCTTCCTTCTTCTTTCTATCCTCAATATCTTTTGATAACCTCATAGTCAGTTCTTGCATTTCATTCTTCATGAGCATGTTTTTTTGACTTAGTTTTCTGACATTGTTCCTTAAGAGCATTCTTCTCTTCATCATCCAGTTTTTGTAGAAGTTCTTTTCTCTTGGCTTGAGCAGATGATAACCTTTCTTGCAGGATAAGAATGAATTCATTTGCAGAATTCAATTCTTCATCCTTTCAGCATAATAATACTCAAGGGCCATCTCAAGTTGCTTCTCCATAGCCATGTTCACAGATTCCATTTTCAGGATCTTCCTCAAGCTGTTAAAATTCTTCCGAGGTACCAAACTCTGATAAAAAATTATTGGGTTTCAAGAACATTGAGGGGGGGGGGGGGTGAATCAGTGTTCTATCGATATGAACATTTTTAATCCTTTTACACCATGCATATATAAACCGGTAAACAAACAAACATATAACAAGAAGCAAATAAACCATCCACATAAATGAACACCATAACACACAAAATTTATATGTGGAAAACCTCAATGAGGAAAAACCACGGTGGGATTTGTGACCTACAATATCAGTTCAGTGGCCATATGAAAAGATATTACATATAATAGAGGCTTGCACATGCAAGAAGGCAGACTGCCTAGAGAATAATTCTCATCACTAAAGAGCCTCAGTCACTACAAGCTTTCTACTAAAGTAAATTACTAAAAATGAACTCAAGAATGCATCTACTATGCTAAATAGAGTTCCGGTTCTGGCTCTACTCTGTACCGGTTCATAAACCCTGAACTGTTACTGGTATTACTTCTCCTCCAAGAATGCTTTCCAAGCTATCTACAGATCATTGCATGATATAAAATTCATATACAACATGATCTTCATACATATATTTTGCATCATATAGTTCTGCTATATTCTCCTATATCCACACATTTCATATCTCTCATCATATAAAAAACAACCTAGCAGACTGACCTATATACCTATTACAAATGATATGCCTTATGTCAGCTTACAATATATTTACAAAAGATATTCAATGTGAACCTTGATAATAATTATAAAATGATTTATTAAGTAAATCCTCTTGGATGTTGGTTTCCAATGAAGTATTGATGCCGATGTTAGTGCTGGTGCCGGTGTATCCTTGAATGCTCCAAAGCCGGTATCTGCCATTATATGCTTCCTAGTGTCGGTTAATGAATTCCATCAAAAATTGTTGCCATCAATGACAACAAAATGAATCCAATGAGTGTCAATTGCCAACAAGGTTTTCACCAAGGTACTTTCCCATAGCACCACAAAGTGGTTTTCACTGATGGATGAATTGATTTTATTCTTTACTTTTTCATTTTTTTCATTTTTTTTTGTATTTTTCTTGATTTTTTGATTTTTTGATTTTTGAAAACTGGTGATCTCTGAAGACTAGGCATACAATCTCTTCAGATGCATAATTTTCATAGATTCCTCCAAGGGTTCACCTTTGGGAGTGGCCAACTGATAAGCACCTGATCCGTATTTTGCAGTGATCACATATGGTCCAAGCTAATTAGGCTCAAACTTGTCTTTCTTTTCACGGTCCTATAGATTTCTCTGATTTTCCATAAGCACAAGATCACCAATGTCAAATTCCTGGGTTTGGACCTTCTTGTTATAACTCAATCACAGATGGTTCTAATATACCCAAAGGTGATTTAAGGCCTTGAGGTGCCTTTCATCCAACAATTCAAGCTCTTATAGCCTGGCGACTGTATTCTTCATCAGGGAGGATGTTCTCCAATGAAACCCTTAGTGACGAGATTTTGATCTTAAGGGGTAGGACAACTTTGGAACCAAAGACTAGGGAGTATGGGGTGGCTCCTGTGGGTGTGCGAATACTTTTGAAGTAGGCCCAAAGGGCAGGATGGAGTTGCAAGTGCCAATCAAGGCCAACTTTATTGACTATCTTTTTGAGGATTTTGATGAGGGTTTAATTTGAAGCCTCAGCTTGACTATTACCTTGTGGGTAGTATGGAGTGGAAAAGCAGTGTTGAATGCCAAACTTATAACAAAGTTCTTTGACATCTTGATTCTTGAATAGTCTGCCATTATCTATGATGTTTTATTTAGGGATTTCATATTGGTAGATGAGGTAATTCAAGATGAACTTAGAAATTTATTTTCCAATGGTGAAGGTTAGGGGTATGGCCTCCACCCACTTGGTGAAGTATTCAGTGGAAATTATCATTAATTTGTGGCCATTGGATGAGGCAGGATGAAATTTCCCTATGAGATCGAGACCCCATTGTGAGAAGGGCCATGGTGTAATGAACAAATGTAGACCCTGAGAAGGTGCATGGATTTTATCACTGTATTTTTGACAAGGGACACATTTATTCACATAATGATATGCATATTCTTCTATTGTAGGCCAATAGTATACCACACACAAGAGATTTTTAGCCAATGCGAGGCCGCTTGAGTGTGCTCAACAAATACAATCATTCACTTCGCATAGTTCCCATTCAACCTCCTCTTTGTCCAAACACCTTAGGAGGGATCCATCAAAATGCCTTTGAAAAAGGGTGTTGCCAAGGATAGTGTAGTGGGCACAATGATAGATGAAGGTTTGTTGTTGGGTTTTTGTGAGGTGGGGTGGGATGACGTTATCTCAAAGGTAAGTGAAGGTTTTTGATGGTATGATGAAAGAACAAGGATCTGGTCAACTACTGAGAGGCGGGGGTGAATCAGTAGATAGAAAAAATGATAAACGTCACCAACCTCAAAATCAATCTCTCAAAGTAAACTTAGAACACTATCAATGCAATATCACTGTCAAGATAAAACTTTCAAGTTAAACTAGTTGACTGTTACAACAAATTAACAATAAACAACTTGAAACTCACAAACATCCAAATACTTTTACTAACATAAGTAAAACTTTATTTCATGTTGGTGTCGGTTATCATGACTTGTCAAAGTGGATTACGTAGTTAAGAAAATCAACCATAGAAAACATAACCACAAAAACATTCACCACTTGACACAATATTTTTGACGTGGAAACCCAAATGGGAAAAACCACGGTGAGATGAGACTCACAAGATAACTATCTGAAGTCTTTTGAAGTTTGCTCTGTTAGGAGCCAAGCCTGTCAAAGTTTTTACAAAAAGTCCTGTTAAGAAAAGATCTTGTTAGGGACCACTTAGTTAAGGGATTGACTATAATTCCTTGTTAGAAGCAATACCCTGTGAGGAGCAACCTTTGTAAAGGATTTAGAATCCAAGCTAATGGATCACCTGGTTAGAGGATTTGAGTAACACCAAGCTTGTTAGATCTTACCTGGTTAGGGGATTTAAATATGCTGTAATTATTAGAAAACAACAAGAGTTTTCTGCTCTATTTGAATAGAACTACACTTGCTTGATCATATCCTTTTCATGCTCCTATTTGCCTTTACTCAAACTGCAGATACATCATCTGGTTCGACAACCACACACTCAACTAAAACTTTGCCAACTCTGAAACAAAACAACTCATCGACCTTATAAACAAATCAACTAGATCAGTAACACAACAAAAACCTAATTCACATAGATATTACAAACAAGTTGGTTCAAGTATGACCATTGGATTACAAAACAATATCTACACATCATTCAAGAAAGCCTCGACCGCTCCTTGATCATGACTTCATCAAACTTAGTAACTCATTATGCGCTTTGCATTACATGCAATATACTTGCTCATTCCCAAGACAAAAACTGTTACCTCAATGCGGCAAAAACAATTTGAAACTCTTCATACAATATGCATACGTGTCATAATCATTACCGCTCATCATCAGATCTTAAACCAATATAACCAATTCACCAAACTTAATCAGTTAGGGTTTATCAAATCAATAGGTAGGGTTTACCGGTTCAACTCTCCAATACTTAGCAATACTGGTTCACTCCACAAACTTACCTACCGGTTATAGTTTCCTTTCACTATCTCTTCCTACAGATTACAAAACAACATTACAACAATATCATTACCAGTTAATTGACATCAGTGACAACATAACATTTCATTAATGCAATCTTCATGCAAATGACAACAATCTCCCCCTTTGGCATTGATGGCAATACAAATATCAATACCATTGATTGCTGTGATTGTGAATAGGAATCCTGGTTTACATTTTACCATGTACTCTCCTTGTCTTCAGCTTGTCACTGGTTCTTCTCCTCATAATCACATAATCACATAGTTCTTCTCCCCCTTACAACTTGATGCTCCCTCTGTGGAATAACTCCACTTCTACATCAATCCTATTGTAAAATTCTGCAAGTAGTTTTGGGACTGATGTACTCTACATCATGCTCAATTCACCTCATGAAGGGGTACAACCCCTAGTTGACTTCTAAGATACTCAAAAGTAGTCTTAGGAAGAGGTTTAGTAAAGATATCTACAAGCTACTCCTTGGTAGAAACATGCTCCAAGATCGCATCTTTACTCTGCACTTTTCCCCTCAAGAAATGCTACTTCAATTCAATATGCTTGGTTCGTGCATGCAAGATTGGGTTCTTTGAAATATTTATGGCACTGGTATTGTGACATAAGATCTTTACAGGTTCTGTAAACTTCATCTTGAAACCTTCTAAAATGTGCCTCATCCAGATAGCCTGGGTATAATTCATATAAGTTGCAACATACTCAGCTTCAACAGTAGACTATGAAATACAAATCTGCTTCTTGCTATTCCATGAAACAAGTCTTCCTCGCAAAAAGAATGTGCCACCGGTTGTGATTTTCCTATCATCAACATTACCTGCCCAATCTGCATTTGTGTACAACTTCAAGTCAAAGTTTCCTTCATATGGATACCATAATCCATAGTCAACAGTACCTTTCAAATATCTAAATATCCTCTTGGTTGCTATCAAATGCATTTCCTTTAGATTCTTCTGAAATCTAGAAACTAGACCAATTACATGAGCTATATCTGGTCTACTATGAACAACATAGTGCAATTTTCCAATCATTGACCTATATTCCTTCTCATCAACAGATGTGGCCTCATCTTCCTTAGATAACTTACAACCTGTAACCATTGGTGTCCCAACTCGTTTACAGTTACTCATACCAAATGTCTTTAATACCTCCTTCACATACTTAGACTATGTAATGAAAATACAACTCTTCATTTGTTGTATTTACAAACCTATGAAATTTTTATCTCTCCAACTAAAGACATTTCAAACTCACTTTTCATTTCATTTTCAAAGTCATTGCTCATGTCATCATTACCTCCAAATATGATATCATCTACAAACCCTTCAGTAACCAGTATTTTATCTCCTTCAGATTTGAGATATATGTTGCTATCTTCACTGGTTCTTTGAAAAAATATCTTCATTAGGTATTAATGAAGCCTTTCATACCATGCTCTCGGTGCTTGCTTTAATCCATATAATGCTTTGTGCAACTTACATACCATGCATTTATCATCATTCAAAGCATAACCATCTAGCTGCTCAATGTATACTTCTTCTTCTTGTATTCCATTCAAAAATGCTAACTTTACATCCATCTGATATACTTTGAATCCCTTGTGTGCTGCAAATGAAAGTAAAGTTCTGACACCTTCCAATATATCCACTAGTACAAAAGTCTCACCATAATCTTCTCCTTCTTCTTGTGCATAACCTTTGCAAACCAATCTAGCTTTGTTACGAACTACAACACCATCTTCATTCAGCTTGTTCCTGAAAACCCACTTAGTACCTATCACATTTTTATTTACCAGTCAGGGTACTAGTGTCCATGTGTTATTCTTCTCAATTTTTTCAAGCTCGTCCTCCATAACTTTAACCCAATGATCATCTCCAAATGCCTCCTTATCAGTTCTAGGCTCAATAGTGGAGATCATGCAATAATTCTCTGTAATTCTTCTTCTGGTTAATACTCCAGCATCCTTATCTCCAATAATCTATTCAAGATTGTGATTGAGTCTCACATACCTCAGAATAACATGATCATTATCTTCAGGATCTTCTTCACTGTTAACATCATCTTCTTCTGAATCTACCTATTCCGGTTGAATTGGTACAACAACATTCTCTTTACCGGTTTCAGGTTTCACAGGTTCTGGTTCCAAAAACAAAATGCAAGGATCTTCATCCTTTTTCTCCATACTGGTTTCCCTTGAGACTTCAGGATACTCATCTACTCAAACATCAACATTCTCAATGATTCTTTGTGTCCAGCTGTTATAACATTTGTAGGCCTTACTCTTAGTGGAATAACCAAGAAATATACCTTCACCACTTTTAGCCTCAACCTTGCTAACATAGTCACCTCTCTTAATAAAACATTTGCTGCCAAATATCTTGAAATAACTAACATTAGGTGATCTACCATACAATATTCATAAGGAGTCTTTTCCTTACCTCTTTTTACCAAAATCCGGTTCATAGTGTAGACAACTTCTCTCTAGACAGTTTTTTCTACACCTCCTTGTATCAACATCGTCCTAGCAGCTTCAACAACTGACAGGTTGTTTCTCTCTGCAATACCATTCTGGTGTTGTGTCCTTGGTGCAAAAAGCTGCCATTTGACACCATTCTCTTCACAATATCTAGTGAATTCCTTAGAATTGAATTCTCCGCCTTGATCAATCCTTAAACACTTTATCTTCTTACCACTCTCCTTTTGAGCTAATGCCCTGAATGCCTTGAATTTACTAAATGCCTCTGTTTTATCCTTCAAGAATGTGACCCACATCATCCTTGAGAAATCATCAGTTAAGATCATAAAATATCTGTCACCTTGAATAGTTTTAGTCCTTATTGGTCCACAGAGGTCTGTATGAACCAAATCTAATAGATGTTCCACTGAAAAAGATTTTCTCTTGAAAGTTGAGGATGCCATCTTTCCCAACTGACATTCCTTACATAGAGCATTAACTGGTTTGTCCAACTGAGGCAAACCTCTCACTGTATTTAACTTACTCTTTAACTTACTCACTTTAACAATGTTATCAAAATTTATATGACAAAATCTCCTATGCCAAAGCCAACTATCATCTACTTTAGCAATTAAATAGTGTTGGTATTATGGATGACTTTGTTATGAGTTACATTGGTTTTGTCATTGATGTCAACACTTATCTTTATGGAGGTCTACATTATTGATTTGACACTATGGTTATATTGGTTTATTGTTGAACCGACACATTCTGTTCATCGACATGGATATTGGATTATGCACAGTCACTAGTATATGCTTCAACGACAGTGATGATAACTTGTTATCATCTGGAGATCATTTGGTTATGTCGAAGACATGGATTGAATGTTTGGATTTGGTGTTTTTCTTATTGGTCTAATCGAGTTCACATATTTGCCTTTACCGGCAGATAGGTCTAGGTTATGGACCGGTACATGATATCTATTCTAGATCAGTATGACACATTTTGGAAATGGTTTATTGATTGGATAATATGTAAATGTATCGAGCTGACATATTATATCACATAAAGACTTATTTGTAATTGATTTAATTGTAATATCTTTAGTGAGCCGACCTTAACATTTGATCTTAGGTTTTGTATAAATGATTGTAAGATCTTATTGAAGATTGGATATTATGAGTGTGTATGAATATTGAAGAGCGAAAATATGAAGATCCTTGTGCGAATCATGCAGACATTATCTGAAGGTTGAAGGAAGGTTATGAAGGTGTTTGGCACTCATGTTCAGAGGTTAAACTGGTACTGAATCCAACATTGCAGATGCTATTCTGAAGTAGTACATTGTTATTGGATTTAACCATCCAATTGTAGTCAATGCGACTCCTTTTTTGTGATTGAGAAGTGAGCTCTAGGCGGTTGGCCTTTCTGCATGTGCAGACCCCATTTGTATACACTTACTATCTGCAGTAGTATCATTTGATTGTGGGTAAGGTTTCCCATCGTGGTTTTTCCCCTTATAGGGCTTCCACGTCAAAATATCTGTGACATGTGTTGTGGATGTTGTTTCTCTTTCTATTTCATGCATTAAGTTATACAGGTACTGCTATAAGTGTTAATCTATTTTATCGACATTAAGTTTGTTTTACTGGCACTAAGTTTCAAGTTGGATTAATTAGTTTTGGGTTGTAATTTATTAACAATTTATTCACAACTGATTCACCCCCCCTCCTCTTAGTTGTCCTTCCTGGTTCCTAATAATTGGTATCAGAGCTAAGTCCTCTTTTTGAAGAAGCCTAACAGCTTGAGGAGATCCCATGACAACAAATATTTTCAGGAAGGACAATCCTAAACTTGATGAAACTAACTATGGTATATGGAAGATTAGAATGAAAAGACATCTGAACTGCATTAGAAGAGATATATTGGATGTTACTAAGAATTGCTATGTTGGCCCTACTCCGAATCAACCTCATCCACTGATATTGGCTAAAGACTTGGAGAATGATTGTAAAGCAAAAGAAGCACTTCTGAGCGCATTATCAGATCAACAAATAATGGGATTACCAGACAGATCTACCACTAAAGCTATTTGGGATAAACTGGAAACATTGAATGAAGGAGATACCACTGTTAAAATTGCAAAACTGGAATGTTACCGGGTCAGGTATGAAAATTTAAAAATGGAAGAAGATGAAAGAATTTCTGCATTTATGGAAAGAGTTAATGAAATTGTTTTAGGAATACAATGTTGTGGAGGATCTTTAAGTGAAGATGAAATTGTTTCAAAAGTTTTAAGAGCTTTTCTACCGACTTACACAATGAAAGTGATTGCTATTAATGAGTTGAGAACAATGCCTAATACATCAGTATCTAGAGATACCTTGGTTGGAAAACATTCTGCATTTGACCTTGAAGAGTTTGGTCCTGTTGCTACAGTCA
This sequence comes from Cryptomeria japonica, assembly GCF_030272615.1. NCBI lineage: Eukaryota > Viridiplantae > Streptophyta > Pinopsida > Cupressales > Cupressaceae > Cryptomeria > Cryptomeria japonica. The sequence continues at coordinate 436,190,643 of NC_081409.1, forward strand.
AAACTGATATAGCTTTCAAAGCATCATCATCATCATCATCTAACAAAATTGATTGGAAAGCACTTTATGCAAAAGAACTTAAAGATATGAGAAGAGAAAATGAAGAACTTGAAGAACTTGAAGCACTATTTGCAAGGAAGATGCCTAAAGGTCCAATAGGAAGTAAGTATGAAGGTAAAGCACCTTTTAAAGGTATTAATTACAATAAAGTTGGTCATATGGCTTCTAGGTGTCTTGATAGACATGCAAGACTAAGGGAGGAAGCAAAAAGAACATATAAACCTAACCCTTAATATCAGAGATACATATTTAAGAAAAACAAAGATAAGTCATGTTACTATGCAGATGAAGGTGTTACAGATGATTCAGATGAAGATCCAATAGATAGTGGTGTTAGGTCCCGAAGACAACTAGGAGGGGGGGGGGGGGTGAATCAGTTGTCTAATAAATTCAAACCAAAAACAACTTAACCAACCTTAATGCTTAATACTGGTAAACCAAACTTTATACCGGTAGACAGTTTATCAGTTAATTGTAGTATCAGTAAAGATTAATGCATGAAATAGAAAGACAATAACATCCACAACACATAACACCAATATTTGTACGTGGAAATCCTGTAAGGGGAGAAACCATGGTGGGAAACCTTACCCACAATCAGATGATACTACTGCAGATAGTATGTGTATACAAATGGGGTCTGCACATGCAGAAAGGCCAAGCGCCTAGAGCTCACTGCTCAAACATAAATAGGAGTCACACTGACTACAATTGGATGGTTAAATCCAATAAGAATGTACTACTCAAAATAACATCTTCATATGCTGGATTTAGTACCGGTGTAGTTCTGATTGCCTTTACAAAAACCTTGCTTCACCTTCAAATGATGTCTATGTGTATAGCTCTGCTTATTCTCACATATACCTTCTTGCAATTCCTTATCCCAATCGCATATCGATCTTATAAATAAGATCTTACATATATACCATAGCCTAAGACCAATTTTAGTAGGTCGGCTCTAAAAGATATTACAATAAAATAATTACAAGTAAATCAATAACCGATGCAATATACGATTCAACATGTTGGCTTAATGCATTTACAAAAACAAAAAAATCATCTCCAAAGCATGCCATGCTGATCTGGAATAGATAAGCCTGCCGGTGCATAACCTAGACCTATTTGCCGGTAACAACAAATATGCAAATACGAATATACCAATGAGCAATTCTTCAAGACAAAGTGTCCAAACAATGTCTTCGACATAACCAGATGTTTCCCATGTCATTCCAAGTGCCGGTTAACAATATATCCTGCCAGTGTACCAGATACCAGTGACTGTGCATAAAGTCACTTGCTTGTCGGTGAACATAACCATTTCTCAAAAGTGCCAAAGTTGATAAGCATTGATAGGTGTTGACATCGATGAAAAAACCATACCAAAATACCAACAATCTCCCCCTTTGGCATTGATGGCAACACAAGATGGAAAAACCATCAAAGTGCCAAAATAGAAATGCCAAAAACCAATAAACCAATAATCTCCCAAAAGAGATCATAACCAGAAATAAAAAATTCAGATCCACAGTAACAATCTTTCCCCCTGAGAGTAACATATGTTTTTCTTGTGTTTTTCCATATCAATCTCTCCCCCTTTGACATCAAATACCAAAGCCAATACAAAATCAAGTTCAAATACAAAATACCAACTAATTCAGTATGCCAACTACTCCCCCTGAGAAGTAGCTCTCCTCATCAAAGCCGAAGTAAAAAAATTCTCTGTTAATTCTATCAGTTGATGAAAAAAACATCAACTGTCTAAGTCTCTACCAGTGGGGGTATGACAAGCTGATCTCTGAGATATTCAAAAGTTTCCTTAGGTAAAGGCTTAGTGAAAATATCTGCAATCTACTCTTTATTATTCACATAAACTAGTTTTACTTCTTTTGCTTCAACATTCTCTTTCAGAAAATTCAATTTGATAGAAACATGTTTAGTTTTAGAATGTAGTACTAGATTCTTAGATATATCAATTGCTGCAGTGTTATCACAATAGATAGTTATAGGTTCCTTGCATTTTATCTTTATGTCCTTCAACATTTTCTTAAGCCATAATACCTATGTACATTAGTTGCTGCTGCAACATATTTTGATTCTGCTATTGATAAAGATGTACAACTTTGTTTCTTACTCAACCAAGAAATTAATCTACATCCAAGAAAAAATGCTCCGCCGGTGGTGCTTTTTCTGTCATCCACATAATTCAAAGTTTTCATCTCTAGGATACCATAAGCCAAGATTTGTAGTGCCTTGTAAGTACCAGAAAATCCTTTTTACTGCTGATTCATGATTTCGTCTAGGATTACTTTGAAATATTGAAACAATACATACTACATTCATAATATCAGGTCTTGTTTGTGTCAAATATAGTAGGCCTCCTATCATAGAATTGTACCTAGTTGGATTAACAGGTGTAGATTCATCCCTTAGTGATAATTTGTCATTTGTAGTCATAGGTGTACTTACCGGTTTAGAGTTTTCCATCCCAAATTTCTTTATTAACTCCTTCAAGTACTTGGATTGTCTCAAGAATATACCTTTATCAGTCTATGAAATCTGTAATCTTCAAAATAATTTTATCTCTCCAATCATAGACATTTCAAATTCATGCTGCATTTCAATAGAAATGTCTTTACATAATCCATCTTCTCCTCCAAAGATTATATCATCAACAAAAACTTCTATAACCAAGATGTCATCATTAGTCACTTTATAGTGTAAGTTGTTGTCAGCATTACCTTTAGAAAATCCAATCTTCAAAAGATATTTATCCAATCTAGCATACCAAGCTCTTGGAGCTTGCTTCAACCCATACAAAGCTTTCCTTAACCTGCAAACCATATCTTTGTTATCTGTTAAAGAAAATCCACCAGGTTGCTCAATGTAAAATTCTTCTTCAAGATCTCCATTCAAAAATGCACATTAAATATCCATTTGATATACTTTGTAGTTCTTGTGTGTTGCAAAAGCCAAGAATAATCTGATTGCCTCAATTCTAGCTACTGGTGCAAAGGTTTCATTATAATCAATTCCTTCTTTATGAGAATATCCCTTACACACTAGTCTTTCTTTATTTCTAATTACCTTCCCATCTTTATTAAGTTTGTTTTTGAATACCCATTTTGTTCCAATCACATTTTTGTCTTTAGGCCGAGGAACTAATGTCCATGTGTTATTCTTCTCAATTTGTTCTAGTTCCTCTTCCATAGCTTTAATCCAGTGCTCATCTTCACATGCCTCATTAATTGATGATGGTTCAATTTGAGAAATAAGACATACCTCTTCATTTGCTAGTCTTCCTCTTGTCATAACTCCTTGATACTTGTTCCCAATTATCTGATTTTTAGAGTGGTTCAATCTTACGTACCGAGTTGTCTTCATTTGTTGCTGTTCCTTAGTTACCGTGGAATTGTCAGATGATACCAGTGTAATTGGATCTTCATTTTATACCGGTGGATTCAATGTAGGCTCATTTGTCAGTATCTTTGTTGCTGGTTCAGAGTCTATATACCTTGAAGTTCCTCTAAACTGTTCATCAATCTTCACATTTGTACTCAACAATTTTCTGCAATCTCTTGTTAAAACATCTATATGTTTTGCTCTTAGATGAATAACCAAGAAATATTACTTCATCACTTCTAGGATCAAATTTGCCAATATACTCATCTCTTCTAATATAGCATTTACTTCCAAATATTCTAAAATATTTAAGAGTAGGAGTAATACCAAACCATAGTTCATAAGGGGTCTTACTGGTTTCCCCTTTGATGTGAACTTTGTTGAATGTATAGACCGCCATGCTTACTACCTCTCTCCAATATACATGTGGTAGATTTGCTTCAGATAACATACTTCTAGCTGCATCCAAGATAGTTTTGTTTTTCCTTTCTACAACTCCATTCTGCTGTGGTGTCCGGGGTGCTGATAACTATCTTCTGATTCCATTCACTTCACAAGAAATGTATTAAATTCCTTAGATGTGAATTCACCTCCTTGTTCTGATCTCAGACATTTTATTTTCTTACCGGTTTCATTTTCTACCATTACTTTGAATAGTTTGAACTTCCCAAGTGCTTCTGATTTTTCTCTAAGAAAAGTAACCCAACACATTCTAGAATAGTCATCAATGATTAGCACGAAATATCTATCACCTTGTAAGCTTTTAGTTCTAGTTGGACCACATAAATCAGTGTGAATTAAGTCAAGAGCATTATTGGATTTTTATGGAATACTTTTAAAAGATGCTCTAACTTGTTTTCCAAATTGACATTCCTTACATACCGGATTGTGAGGCTTAACAATCTTAGGTAAATCTCTAACTACCTTAGTAGTATTGATTTTTATCATGCAATCAAAATTTACATGACAGAGTCTCTTATGCCATAGCCAACTTTCATCAATGTATGCAATCAAGCATGTCTTTTAACTGCTATTTAAATGAAAGATATTACCTATAGTTTGATTACCGGTTGCAATTTCCAAACCAGTTGTGTTCATAATTTTGCATTTTCCATTCTTGAATTGTAACCGAAATCCTTTCTCAACCAATTGACCAACACTCAAAAGATTATGCTTTAAACCTTATACATAGTAAACATTTTCAATATTATGCTTATCATCAAGAGATATAGTACCTTTTCCTTTGATCAAACAAGCTTTATCATCTCCAAATCTTACCAGACCTCCGTTGTATTCCTGAAAGTTCAAGAATTTACCTTTATCACCAGTCATATGATGTGAACATCTTGAATCAATGATCCATTCATCCTTGACTTCAACTTTAGATGCTAGGGCCTGCTCTACCGGTTGAACAGTAGGTGCCGATTGATCTTCTATTATAGCAACAAAAACCCATCCGTTGTCTGCCGGATCTTCATCAGAATCATCAGTGACTCCTTCATCAACAAGATAACAAGATTTATCTTTATTCTTCTTAAATCCATATCTCTAATATTCATGGTTAGGCTTGTATGTTCTTCTAGCTTCTTCTCTTAGTCTAGCATGTCTATCAGGGCATCTTGAAGCCATATGACCAATCTTATTACAGTTAAAACATTTAAAGGGTGCTTTACCTTCATACTTACTTCCAACTGGACCTTTAGGCATTTTCCTTGCAAATAGTGCTTCAAGTTCTTCATTGTCTCTCCTACTTTCCTCAAGTTCTCTCGCATAAAAGGCTTTCCAATCAGATTTGTCATAAGATGGTGCAGATGATGTTGATTCTTTAAAAGCTAAATCCATCTTTATAGTAGCAACAAGACCAAATTACTCAATTTCAAAAGCTGAAAGTTTTCCAATCAATGTATCCCTAGTTACTAATGTATTAGGCATTGTTCTTAATTCATTTATAGTAGTAACTTTCATTTTGTATGCCAGTGGAAATCCTCTTAAAACTTTTGAAACAATTTCATCTTCACTTAAGGTTCCTCCACAACATTTAATACCCAAAACAATTTCATTTACTCTTTCCATAAAAGCAGAAATCCTTTCATCTTCTTCCATTTTCAGATTTTCATACCTGACTTGGAAGCTTTCAAGTTTTACAATTTTGATTGTGGAATCTCCTTCATTCAATGTTTCCAAATGATCCCAAATAGCTTTAGCGTAGACCTATCTGATAATCCCATGATTTTCTGATCTGATAATGCGCTCAAAAGTGCTTCTCTTGCTTTGCAATCATTTTCTTCATCTTTTCCTAAGGTAGGTGGATTAGGCTAACTTTGAGTAGGAGCAATGTAGCCATTCTTTGTAACATCCCAGATGTCCTTTCCAATGTAATTTAGATGTGTCTCCATTTTGATCTTCCATATACCATAGTTGGTTCTATCAAGTTTAGGACTGTCCTTCCTGAAATAGTTAGTAGACATTAGATCTCCTCTAGCTGTTAAACTTCTGCAAAAAGAGGACTCAGCTCTGATACCAATTGTTAGGTCCCAGAGACAACTGAGAGGGGGGGGGGGGGGGGCAGGGGTGAATCAGTTGTCTAATAAATTCAAACAAAAAACAACTTAACCAACCTTAATGCTTAATATCGGTAAATTAAACTTTATACCGGTAGACAGTTTATCAGTTAATTGCAGTATCGGTAAAGATTAATGCATGAAATAGAAAGACAATAACATCCACAACACATAACACCAATATTTGTACGTGGAAATCCTGTAAGGGGAAAAACCATAGTGGGAAACCTTACCCACAATCAGATGATACTACTGCAGATAGTATGTGTATACAAATGGGGTCTGCACATGCAGAAAGGCCAAGCACCTAGAGCTCACTTCTCAAACACAAATAGGAGTCACACTGACTACAATTGGATGGTTAAATCAAATAAGAATGTACTGCTCAAAATAGCATCTTCATATTCTAGACTCCGTATCGGTGTAGTTCTGATTGCCTTTACAAAAACCTTGCTTCACCTTCAAATGATGTCTACGTGTATAGCTCTGCTTATTCTCGCATATACCTTCTTAGAATTCCTTATCTCAATCGCATATCAATCTTACAAATAAGATCTTACATATATACCATAGCCTAAGACCAATTTTAGTAGGTCAGCTCTAAAAGATATTACAATAAAATAATTACAAGTAAATCAATAATCGATGCAATATCCGATTCAACATGTCGGCTTAATGCATTTACAAAAACAACAAAATCATCTCCAAAGCATGCCGTGTTGATCTGGAATAGATAAGCCTACCGGTGCATAACCTGGACCTATTTGCCGATAACAACAAATATGCAAATACGAATATACCAATGAGAAATTATTCAAGACAAAGTGTCCAAACAATGTCTTCAACACAACCAGATGTTTTCCATGTCATTCCAAGTGCTGGTGAACAATATATCCTATCGGTGTACTAGATATCGGTGACTGTGCATAAAGTCACTTGCTTGCCGGTGAACATAACCATTTCTCTAAAGTGCTAGAGTTGATAAGTGTTGATAGGTGTTTACATCAATGACAAAACCATACCAAAATACCAAGTGGATGAGAATTTGTTGCAATAAAAGAAGATCAACAGACACCTATTGTCAAACTGGTAGAGCAGACACTGACAATAAAAAATGAAGAAAAGGATGAATGGATTATAGATAGTGGATGCACATCATATGACTGGTGATAAAAGAAAATTCTTATCTTTACAAGAAATTCATGGAGGTCTAGTAAGATTTGGAGATGACAAAGCTTGTTTAATAAAAGGAAGAGGCACTATATCTTTGGATGGTAAGGATAATATTGACAATGTTTATTATGTTGAAGGTTTAAAGCATAATCTTTTGAGTGTTGGTCAGTTAGTGGAAAAAAGATTTCAATTACAATTCAAGAATAGAAAATGCAAAATCATGAACAAAACTGGATTGGAGATTGCAATCGGTAATCAAACTAAAGGTAATATCTTTCATTTCAATACCAGTGATAAGACATGTTTGATTGCATATATTGATGGAAGTTGGTTATGGCATAAAAGACTCTGTCATGTGAATTTTGATTGCATTGTAAAGATTAGTTCAACTAAGGCAGTAAGGGATTTACCTAAGATTGTGAAACCTGATAATCCGGTATGTAAGGAATGTCAAATGGGAAAGCAAGTTAGAAAAACATTTAAGAGCATTTTTGAGAAATCTAATATTATTCTTGATTTAATTCATGCTGATTTATGTTGTCCAACAAGAACAAGAAGTCTACAGGGTGATAGATACTTTATGCTAATAATTGATGATTATTCTAGAATGTGTTGGGTTACTTTTCTTAGGGAGAAATCATAAGCTTTTGGAAGATTTAAGATATACAAGGCAATGGTAGAGAATGAAAATTTACATCGAGGGAATTTAATGCATTCTATGAAGTGAATGGAATCAAAAGACAACTATTAGCACCCCAGACACCCCAATAGAATGGAGTTGTGGAAAGGAAGAACAAAACTATTCTAGATGCACCAAGAACCATGATAATGGAAGCAAATCTACCTCATGTGTACTGGAGAGAAGCAGTGAATACAACAATTTATACTTTCAATAGAGTTTACAACAAAAGTGAAACCGGTAAGACCCCTTATGAACTATAGTTTGGTCATACTCCTACTCTTAAAAACTTTAGAATATTTAGATGCAAATGTTATATTACAAGAGATGAGTATATTGGAAAATTTGATCCTAGAAGTGATGAAGGAATATTTCTTGGTTATTCAACTAGAAGCAAGGCATATAGATGTTATAATAAAAGATTGCAGAAAATTATTGAGAGTACTAATGTGAAGATAGATGAACATTTTAGAGGAAATTCAAGATCTGTAGAACTGACAATAGAAATGATTATAAATGAACCAACAGATATTGCACCGATACATAATGAAGAACCAATCACACCGACATCATCAGAGAACTCAACTGTGACTGAAGAACAACAACATGTGAATGTAAATTAGAATAAACCCAGGTATGTAAGATTGAATCATTCAAAAAATCAGATAACTGGAAATAAGAATCAAGGTGTTATGACTAGAGGAAGATTGACAAATGAAGAGGTATGTTTAATTTTTCAAGTTGAACCAACATCTGTTATTGAAGCATGTCAAGATGAACATTGGATAAAACCAATGGAAGATGAATTAGAACAGATTGAAAAGAATAATACTTGGACATTAGTTCCCCGACCTAAAAACAAAAATGTAATTGGAACTAAATGGGTATATAGAAATAAACTTAATGATGATGGTGAAATAATCAGAAACAAAGCAAGATTAGTTTGTAAAGGTTATTCACAGAAAGAAGGAATTGATTATAATGAAACCTTTGCACTGGTAGCTAGAATTGAAGCAGTTAGACTATTTCTTGCATTTGCAGCTCATAAGAACTATAAAGTTTATCAGATGGATGTAAAATGTGCATTTTTGAATGGAGATCTTGAGGAGGAAGTTAACATTGAACAACCTGATGGATTTTCATTGAAAAATGATAAGGATATGGTTTGCAGGTTAAGGAAAACTTTATATGGATTGAAGCAAGCTCCCAGAGCTTGGTATGCTAGATTGGATAAATATCTTTTAAAGCTTGGATACACAAAAGGTAATGCTGACAACAATTTGTATTATAAAGTCACCAATGATGATATTTTGGTTATTGAAGTATTTGTGGCTGATATCTTTTTTGGAGATGAAGAAGAGTTATGCAAAGACTTTGCTAACAAGATGTAGGAAGAATTTGAAATGTCTATGATTGGAGAGATAATTTTTTTTCTAGGTTTGCAGATTTCTCGAATAGATAAAGGTATATTCATATGTCAAAAAAAATACTTGAAGGAACTTTTGAAGAAATTTGGTATGGAAAAATCCAAATTAGTAAGTACTCCTATGATTACAATAGATAAATTGACATTGAAGGATGAATCAACTCCTATTAATCTGACAAGGTACAAATCTATGATTGGAGGATTACTGTATTTAACACAAACCAGATCTGATATAATGAATGTAGTGTGTATTGTATCAAGATTTCAAAGCAATCCTAAAGAAAATCATGAATCAACAGTTAAAAGGATTTTTCGTTACCTACAAGACACAACAAATCTTGGTTTATGGTATCCTGAGGATGAAAATTTTGAGTTGTATGCATATACCGATGCAAATTGGGCAGGAGATGTAGATGGTAGAAAGAGTACCACAAGCGGTGCATTCTTTCTTGGCAGAAGATTAATTTCATGTATCAACAAGAAATAGACTTGTACATCATTATCTACAATAGAATCAGAATATGTTGCAACAACAACTAATTGTACTAAGGTATTATGGATCAAGAAAATATTGAACGATATAAAGGTAAAATGCAAAGAACCGATAATTAGATCTATTGTGATAATTCAACAACAATTGATATATCAAAGAATCCGGTAGTTCACTCTAAAACAAACATGGTTTCTATTAAGTACAATTTTCTGAAAGAGAATGTTGAAGTAAATGAGGTGAGATTAGTTTATGTGAATACTAAAGAGCAAATTGCAGATATTTTTACAAAGCCTTTGCCTAAGGAAACATTTGAATAGCTCAGAGTGCAGCTTGGGGTAATTGCCCCACCGACAGAGACTTGATTGATGAAAATTGGCATTAAACTGAGAGGGACTAATAGAAAAATCTTTTTTCGGCTTTGATGAAGGAGAGCTATTGCTCAGGGGGAGTAGTTAGATGTATGTTATGTTTTGATTCTTAACTACTTTGGCATTTGATGTCAAAGGGGGAGAGATATCTATGGAAAAACTTGGTACTTTGGGAGAGATAAACATTCTACTTGGAGAAATATATTTTGGTTTTGGTTTCTGTTTTGGCAAAAAACTTTGTATTGATCTATTTTGGGAGATTGTTGGTTTTTGGCACTTAGATGTTTTTCCATCTAGTGTTGCCATCAATGCCAAAGGGGGAGATTGTTGGTATTATGGATGTCTTTGTTATGTGTTGCATTGGTTTTGTCATTGATGTCAACACTTATCTTTCTGGAGGTCTACATTGTTGATTTGACACTAGGTTATATTGGTTTATTATTGAACCGACACATTGTGTTCACCGGCATGGATAGTGGCTTATGCATAGTCACTGGTATATGCTTCACCAGCAGGTTATATTGTTCACCGGCAGTGATGATAACTTGTTAGCATCTGGAGATCATTTGGTTATGTCGAAGACATGGATTGAATGTTTGGATTTGGTGTTTTTCTTATTGGTCTAATTGAGTTCACATATTTTCCTTTACCGACAGATAGGTCTAGGTTATGGATCGGTACATGATATCTATTCCAGATCAACACGACACACTTTGGAAATGGTTTATTCATTGGATAATATGTAAGTGTATTGAGCTGACATATTGTATCGCATGAAGACTTATTTGTAATTGATTTAATTGTAATATCTTTAGTGAGCCAACCTTATCATTTGGTCTTAGGTTTTGTATAAATAATTGTAAGATCTTATTGAAGATCGAATATTATGAGTGTGTGCAAATATTGAAGAGCGAAAATAAGCAGATCCTTGTGCAAATCACGCAAACATTATTTGAAGGTTGAAGGAAGGCTATGAAGGTGTTTGGCACTTATGTTCAGAGCTTAAACCAGTACTGAATCCAACATTGCAGATGCTATTCTGAAGTAGTACTATTATCACTGTTTAAAAAATGGGTATTCTTGTCCCATAGTTGGCTAAAAGTCTAAAAAATTGAGTTGGATTGTGGCTTTGTTGCTTCTGTGTTCTTGGTCCAGAAGAGGGTTTAAGGTTTTTAGTTTTTAACCCTTCCCGTGTTTGAGAAAAACCCGTTCATTCTAATTCCGTATTACTTTATTCACTTAAGGAAGGGTCCATCTGTCGTGAGAAGTGTCCCCCCATTAGTTATTTCCCTAGGTGATCCCTTAATATTTCAAATTTATGCGCCCTTCCTTTACCTTGTTCTAATGTTTGTCGGGCCCAATAAATATTGTACAACTCTTTGTTGATCGAGCGGTTGTTGTTGCTTCGTTAAGTGAAGTTGCTAGCAAGTTAGTTATCATGAAATAGCGAAAGGCATAGGCGGGCCCCACCAGGTGGATTGACCGTCGGATAAAAGAATTGCATCTTGAGTGTGATCCAACGGCTCACGTTGATTTGCTAGCTCGAGATGCACATGGTGTATGTTTTGCGAAATAGCAAAAACACGTGGCGGGTCCCAGAGACAAGTGGCTTTCCTTGGTTAAAAGGTGATCGGGTTGGGAAAGGATGAATGGCTCGCGTTGATTTGTGGTCGGGAGATGCACATGTTCTACCTTTCACAAAATAGTGAAAAGGTGGTGGGTCCCGCTAAGATGGCTATTAAAGTGGTAGGTCCAGGTGGCGATGACAGAACAATGACGAGGCGCTCAGTTGGTGGTCCGCGGTGGGCCCGGGCAAGGTGGTCTTAGAAAGGATAAACAATGGGCAAGTTCCTGAGATCTAACGGCCCGCACAAATTCATGAAGACAAGATGATCGCAAGATAATCTTCGCGAAATGGCGAAAGAGGTCAGTGGGCCCAAAGGACAGGCATGGCACAAAGTTAAAAGCTGTTCAAGTATGATTTGATCGGACGGTTGTTGTGGTTTCATGGCCGCAAGTCAAACAAAGATTAATCTTTGTGAAATGGTGAAAGACAAGTGGAAATCACACAAAAGCATGATGTGGCAGGATAGATAGTGTGTTTCGTAGAGTAAAAGGTGACCTGTCCAGTATACATGGTTTTAAAGGGTAGTTGAAGGCCCGCCTGGGTGCAACTGATAGTTATGTGGAGAATAGTGAAGCAAAACACGTGGCGGATTCAAAATGGAACTCAAAGGAATTTCCTAAGCTAATGGCCGACTGCCATGTGGCATCTATTAACCAGTGAGTAGGCAGAGTAAGTGATTTCCGAATAAAGGGCCCACTTGAAAGTTTTAAAGCCTGTGAAAAGATATTCATCTCGTGGTCGATCCAACGGTCCTTGTTGTTTCGTGGCCCGAAGATGCTCGTAGCTTAGTCTTTGCGAAATGGAAAAAACTGTTAGCTGTCAAGGTGTAGCACGGTTAGTTAGTGAGACTGACGGTCCTGGTTAGAGTTAAAGACCGGGCAGTTAGAGCTTGATTTGATGGATGGTGTTGCTTCGTGAAGGAAAAGTGCATGAGTATTAAAGCCCACAAAATAGCGAAAAGAAGGTAAGGCCCGACACTAACAGAGAGAGATCAGATGGAGATAAAGGAAGTGTAAGTTCTCGTAATCCAATGGCTAGCATTGCTTCGCAAAAGAAAAGTGCAAAGGTTTTATGTTCTGTGAAATAGCGAAAGAGCGAAAGAGAGGAAAGACTCAGAGAAGTTATGACCCGTTGGAGCCCGTTTTGAATTCGATTTTGTGAATTCAATTTTGAAATGATAGCCAAAGCATGTGGAGTTAATTTCTAAAAATTTAATGCCAACTTGCCATATTAGAGTCCACATCAACTTGATTGTTAGCACTGTTTCATTGAAGTTTGTTGCAGAACAATTGGTGCAGAGCGATTCTTTTCAGGCGAATAATAGGTTTTTGGGCTTTCCTTGATAATTTTGGTCCATTTTCTGTCATTGCTATGTGAATTGTTTTCATTTGAGGTCTGTGCTAGTTTCAATTGGTATAGTTGCTTACTCAAGATGGTACCAAGAAGGGAGTTGACAGGGAAAGTGAATTATCAGGATAGGAACATTTGTGATGATTTTTTAGAACAATTAATCATGTCTACCAATGTCGGGGCTAAGGCCAAATAATTAGTACCAAAGAACCCTCGTCTGAGAATTGGGGATGGCTTGTATGATAAAGGCAATTGTTTAAGGGACCTTGAAATAGGGATGTCAGGTCTAGGACTATTCAAAGTAGGTTTTGGGTAGAGACATTCCCCAGCCCCTTTGAATAGCATATGGGAATTGGATGTGGGGAAACTTGTGGTCCCTGGTGTATTCATGGATATAGACTTGCTGACCCTAATTGCACAAAATTATGACCCTATAGCAAAATGTATCAGGAGTGTGAAGGGATCAACCTTGATTGAAATAAAAGATGATGAATTCAAAAACATGTTTAAACTCAGTGAGGCTTCCAATTTATTAGAGCCTATTGACTTTGAGCTATTAGCCCAGGTTTGCAATGCATAAAGGGATCATCTTAGGAGTGGCCCATTGAAAGAATTATTTGTTAAGATAGGAGGGTTGACAGTTGGAGGCCCCAATATAATGGAACCATTCTCCCTCAATTTGTTTACTCTAGGAGCTAAGGGTATGTATTGGGCACTATGTTAGATCTTTGGAGAGGATGTTGAGAGAAACATGCCAACCCACTACATGTTAATGATTGCACAAATTCTAAACCACTCCCCGGCAATAACATTTGATTATGCCCCATACCTTACTGATGCAATTCATGCAGGGCTAGTAGGGATAAAAAATGGTAAGGTAGATAAGCCGTTTGGATGGTACTCCCTGTTAATGCATATGTTTTTATTCAAAGGTGCTGACTATTTTGCAAAGGAAATGGACTTGGTTAAGGTAAAGGATAAGGAAGAGATGCCGGTCCAACTTTGGAGCACTATTTTATCTTGGGATAGAGAAGATGCTAGTTTTCTGAAGTTTGATAGATGCTTTGCATCTAAGATTAGAATTCTTTTATGCACAAAAAAACCTAGGATTCCTAAGGCTCTTTTGGAATTCCTCAGACCTAAAGAGTTTGTAGAGGGCATTAAGATTATTCACAATTGGGGAGAGATGTATTTGTACCTAGTTTCTACTGTTTTCAGAGTATATGGTTTCATAGGTACTCCATACTTACTGCTCTATCAAGTCCCATTGAAGATAGGAATTGCAGAAGTATTGAGACAAATTGGAGGAGTACAAGAGGCAGAGCTAACCAATAGGGGTAAGGGGACCATTTTCCCAACTATCACCATGGCCCACCATTTTGTAATCACTAAAGGTGGCTAGAAATATTTTGAGGAATTCTTTAAGCCATATAGGCTATCAACTATAGTTTCAAGATGTGCAGACCCTGAGGACTTTTTCAATGGCATGTTTAGAAAGAGGGCGGTGTGTAATGGTAGGCCTCATCAATTTCAGTTCCCTGAAGATTTAATTATGAATGAATTCAGCTTAGATGAGCAGGAACTAAGGAAGGAGAAGTGGGTTGCATATAAGAAGGCACTTGATTTTATCCATCAATTTGATAGTAGCTATGACCCTCTTTCTAGCTTCAACCCTTTTGAGGAGAAAATCAAATTCTTGATTCTCTATTTTGAAGACCTCATGCAGACTTTAAAAGAAAAGAGAGAGGCTATAATGCAAAATAATCCTGATAGGGTTAAGTTGGTCCTGGCTAAGCCCGCCTTTGCTAAGGCTATCCCACTTGGTGACTATTTAATGCATAAGAAGTCAAAATACACTGTGATGATGCCAGTGACAGGTGAGCCTTCCACTTCAAGAGGGAAAAGAGCAATTGAAGATGTCTTTGACATCCAAGATTCCCCTAAAAGGCAAAGAGTGGGAAAGGAAGTTTAAACTGATGAACCTCAATATTCTCCATCTCAGTCCCCTATCCACATAGGAGATGGGCAAGTGGTGGCTGAACAATTATTACAGTTAGGGAGTCTCAGTGAGATTGCCTATACCTTTGAGGAGACCCAAGAAGGGATGCCAGAGGAGCCACCTAGTGCTGAAATGAACCTGACTGATAGTGAGCTAAGAGGAAAAGAATTAGACCTTACTATTAGGCAAGGCAGTGAAGAATTCCTGGCTGATAGTAACTTTGTTACAATAGGGGCTTTCATGCAATTTGTGTGGAAGTAGAACATGGAACAATTCGAGGCCAAATGTGAGCAGAGGAAGAGTGAACAACCTCTTAGAGATGCAACTCAGGTAGAAGAAGAAATAAAGCAAGAAATGATGGAAGAGTTTAAGACTATCACCCCTGAGAAAGGAAGAGAGATGGTGTCTAAAGCTGATGTGTTAATCCTCCCTGAATGGGATATAGCTGATGCTTTAATTCTTGAAGCAGTGAGGAAGGAGACGAAGCCAATGGAAGGAGTGACTTTCAGCAAGGATAATGTTGCTTTAGTCACGTGGTCACTAAAAAAGGATGAGAACAAAAGGAGGAAAAGTGCATTAGATTCTAGTCTCTTAGGAGGCATGATTGTTAAGAGAGTCCAAGATACAAGGGTAGTGGAAGTTGCAAGCATAATTTTGGAAAGTGTGAAGTTTGGTGTGGTAGTAGTAGAGAAAGAGGCAAAAGAAAGAGCTAATCTCCAATTGAAATTGAAGACTATCTTAAAGGCTTACAATGAGGCCAAAGAAGGAATAGCCAACAGGGACAACATTATTACTAGACTCCAGAGTCAGTTGGTAGGTCAAGACCATCCAAGTGAATCCTCTACACTCATGATAGCCTCCTCTCTAGCAAGACCCCCTCCTTCTAGTCCCATTATAGAATATCCCCCTTCTCCTATGCCTCCCGGTTTCCAGCCAACTGAAACTGTCCAACATGAGTTGGAAAAGTTAAAACAAGCTCAAGCTTTGTTTGCAAACAAGTATGAAGAAAAGGTGAAAGCCACAATATTGAAGTTTGCTGATTCAGTCAAGGCCTCCATTGTATACATTAATATGAAGAGGATTCTGGATGTTTTGATCAAATTCAGAGAGGATGAAGCCACTTTGGAACTAGTCCTTAATAAGTGGATGCCCAGAGGTAAGGAGTTGGAGCTCATGTGTTCTTCACATGTAGATGCATAGGAGAATGACATTATAAGGTCCACCAGTGAGTTTATAAAAGAGATGAATATTCTCTTAGAGGAAAGGGAAGGTGTAAAAAGAAAAGCCCAATTATATAGAAAATAATATTCAGATCACAAGTTTGAATTGTTTCCAGGGGGATTTGTGGGTCCAATTTAGTTAAAAGAGGAGAAGACCTAGACCACAAGTTGTCCTTAAGGGTTAATGAAATTATTAACATTGATGACACATCCTTATTTGTCCAAACAATTAAAGAAATTGAAAAGGTAAAATCTCATTACGGTTTCATGGAAATAGAAATTGGGCAGTTAAGAGTCACTTGGAAAAGGCTAGAAGAGATGAAACAGGTTGTCATCTTTGCTTGGCCAAGTGATGATGTTTTTCAGGAATGGAAGGATAAATATGTCAGACAGAAAGAAAATGCTCCGGAGCAGTTAGAAGAGGTTGCAACAGAATAAAAGGTAGAAGAGTCCGTAGATGTTGAAAAGGACTTGCAACTGTTTCTTGGAGAGTATTGTGGTTTGTAACTAACTTTCTTAGGAATGTCCGAAGCTTGTTTGCATCCATAATATTATAAATGGATACTAGGACTAGTTAGAAAGGGGATCACAAGAATTTGTAAAGAAACATTGCATAAATATATCTGGGTTTTTCTAAGTTTATAGAGAATATTCTGAATTTTGTAAGATTTTTTCAAGATGAATATCAATATACAGACCATAAACTTTTGAGGCTAGAATTTGTGTTGTCTTCTGGCGTGCTTTCAATATTTTACTGGTTTCATTTGGGTAATCTAGGGTTATTCAATTGAACATGGATTGTAAGGCAGTCTTTATAGATATGTTTCTTAGCTTTCTTCTTTAGGAGGGGAATTAAATACGCAAGAAATATCTCTGTCAGTAGGTTATTTTGTTAAGGACTTTGAATTTGATGAACATTGTTTAGTTTAACAAGGAAGGACTCTTATGTATGTCAGACATTTATGGGGTTGATAGAAGCCAAAGTGATGAGATGTATGGAGATGTTTAATTGTGAAATCCTTATTTTATTTAGATGACTCTATGGCTTGGATAAGGCACTAGTATCATTTGTAGTTCTCTTTCTACATCTCTTGAAGATCAATACTGAAAATGAGCATAAGCTTTTCTTTATTTTTTTAGTTTATGTTGAGGCGATAAGATTCACTGGTTTTTGGACTGGTTTACTGTGGATCTCATTTTAAAAGTGTGAAGTTATTCATAGAAGGTATACCCGCCTGAACTTTGGATAAGTTCAAAGTGTAGAAGGTTCTTGAAACCTTGTCATATGTTTCTCTAAGGTTCTTGCTTCCTTGATCTTTTTATTTTGCAGACAGAGTTGTTATTTTCTTATAAGGGATAAGAAGGGAGTCAAAATTTGAGAACAACAAGTACATTGTTATTATATTTAACCATCCAATTTTAGTTAGTGTGACTCCTATTTTGTGATTGAGCAGTGAGCTCTAGGCGGTTGGTCTTTCTGCATGTGCATACCCCATTTGTATACACTTACTATCTGCAGTAGTATCATCTGATTATGGGTAAGGTTTCCCACCGTGGTTTTTCCCCTTACAGGGTTTCCACGTCAAAATCTCTGTGATGTGTTGTGGATGTTGTTTCTCTTTCTATTTCATGCATTAAGTTATACTGGTACTGCTATAACAGTTAATCTATTTTACCGGCATTAAGTTTGTTTTACTGACACTAAGTTTCAAGTTGGATTAATTGGTTCTGGTTTGTAATTTATTAACAATTTATTCACAACTGATTCACCCCCCGTCTCATTTGTCCTTCTCGGTTGCTAAAAAATAGTTGATGACTTTAGGATTTAGGTGAAACAAGTTACCTTTAGTCTTCTTGCCAGTTGCAATCAGTTCACCTTTCCTCACATAAATTTTGCACATTCTATTCTTAAACTCCAATGGATATCCTTTGTCATTGAGTTGAGCAACACTCAAAAGTTTGTGCTTTAGACCTTCAACCCAGTAGACATCATCTGCACTGCTCTTTCCATTAAGGAAAATACTTCCCTCACCTTTAACCATGTAGGGTGAGTCATTACCAAATCTTACAACTCTGCCATCAAATTCCTTCAAGGAAAGAATTTTTTTCCGGTCACCGGTCATGTGATGTGAACAACCACTATCAATGATCCAATCATCAAAATTATCCATGCATGAAACTAAAGACTTCTGATCAGATGTTTCTTCTTTAATGGCTACAAACACAATGTATTCATTAGAATCACCACCAGATCCCTCATAAGTGTTACCACCATCAACTGCAATAAGACAATCTCTTTTGCCTTTTCCCTTGTACTTCTTGAATTTCTTTCGCTTGTGCTCATTATCACCACTAGGACAGTTAGCAACTATGTGTCCAATCTTGTTGCATGCAAAACATTTCAAAGGTAATTTACCTCTATATTTACCGGTACCTCTAGGCAACCGCTTGGCCAACAATGCTTCAAGCTCAACCAAACTGTCTTCATCATCAACTTCTCTGCTGGATCTAGATTCATAACTATGACTGACATGTCTACTTTTTCTCATAGATGGGTTAGAAAAAGAATTTCTAAATGCTGATTTAGATTTCTGAACATTACCATCATAACCATTTAATTCAAAAGCAGTGAGCTTACCAATGATGGAGTCAAGGGTTACCTTAGTTTTGTCAATAGATTTCAACTCCTGAATGGCTGCAACTCAGATAATATAGACCGATACCAGGGTTCTCAATACCTTACTAACCACTGTGGCATCTTCCACTTTACCACCTGCACTCTTCATCTCACTAACTATCTCTTTTATCCTCTGACCATACTGTTGGATGTTTTCACCTTCAACCATCCGCATGTCATCAAAATTTCCTCTTAGACTCTTTTCCTTGGTAATCTTCACATGTTCCTCAGAACTATAAATCTCTTTAAGTTTCTTCTATACCTCATATGCAGTCTCCAAACCATGGACATCTACATACTCTACATCAGACAAAGAATTGATAATAGCCTCCAGTGGTTGATTATTTTCTTGTTGCTCTTTCTTTTGATTATCAGTCATAATCCCACTAGGTGCAACATATTGAGTACCAACATGTTCCCAGTATTGATTTCCAAGACTCTTGATATAAACTTTCATTCTGTCACTCCATATCCTATAGTTCTCTCTATTAAACTTCAAAACCTTCCTTCTTCATCATGTTCTTGATAGTTCTGATACTTAATATAAGTACAAATCCAATAGCCAACAAGATGAGAGAGGGGGGGGGGTGAATCATACAAACTTAATCATCCATAAAAACATCAGATTCAACCTCGGTAACACATATATCAGTCATATAACCAAAAACTGTCAAACATGCAAACTCAAAAGCATATGAACAATATAAACCTCATAACACCAGATTTAATGTGGAAACCCAAATAGGGAAAAACCACTGTGGGGTTTTGGACCCACTAAGAAATATACTCTTCTAGAGTATGCTCGGTTAAAAGCAAATCCTGTTAAAGATTACAAACACATTGCTAGATGTGACCCGGTTAAGGGATTTCCCTCAGATCTGTTAGGATATTCACTTTGTTAGAAGTGACCTTGTTAAAGGATTTCAAACACTCAATCAGAATGTCACCTTGTTAGAGGATTTACATATAAGACTATTAAGTCCACTCGGTTAAGAGATTTCCTGTCACTTTCACAAAATAACAGTAATACAATCTGTCTGCAACTTCACATCTAAAATGCTAAAGCAGATTCCTATTTGTTCAATATAATCTAGACATAGAACTAATCTTGTCTATTTGCTGGGCATCAATACTCTGTTATTCTAACAGGTCTTCAAGCTTCTATGCTTGGTAATCACTATGTAGCATCCCTGTGTATACACTTGCCCGCATGCATTGTTTATCAACAGTTTCCTATTTATAAACAATCTTCTAACCGCTTAATCTCCTTGATCACATTTACCATGATCAATCATAGCCATCAGATCTTCAATCTTGTCCAGGTTCATTGTATCTTTCGATCTGAAAATGTTTTACCCCACTTTGGAACTTGCACATTCAACTTGGAACTTGTGTTAGGGTAACGCGGTTCAATCTGAGCTGTAGATCTTCTTGCTGACTTTCCATTGCCTTAGATTCGTTAACAAACTTCTTCCACGGCTTACCAATCATTGATCCGCTCCAGCTCATCAACATCATTCATTAAATATCACATGTAAAAATTTAATGCATTCTATTGTAGCTTGGTTACAACTCGGTGAATACTAAACTTCACTCGGTAGACATTCTGTCTTTATTAACCGACTGCGATAACCTTAGGGTTTATCGACTAGGTTCCTTAGGGTTTACTGACTAGGTTCTTTGCCTGATAACATAGTATAGTATTAACCTTTACATTTTACAACATATGTATGATGTTAAAATAATCTAAAACATCAAGATCTCATCATTGTCTGACTCGGTATAGTTGCCAATTGAATAACTTATCCCCTTATTCATCATATTCTTTCCTGTGTCTTTACCGACTTCTTTATAATCTTCAAATCATACTTCTCAAGATATGGCAACATCATACTGAATTAGAAAATCAATTTTTTGACATCAATGGCAAAATAATAATATCAAGATAGTAAAACATCTTTAATCAGTTATGTCCATAATCATCAACAACCTTCTCAATATCCCTATTGAAATGTCAACAATCTTTCATTGTATGTTATAATGTAATATTGCCAACAATTCTACAAGATCTTTACCTCAAGTTGTTAGGCTTAGACCTTAGAGGACCTAAGAGGCTCTAATACTAATTGATGGTATGATGAAAGAACAAGGATCCGGTCAACTACTGAGAGGGGGGGTGAATTAGTAGATAAAAAATTTGATAAACTTCACCAATCTCAAAATCAATCTCTCAAAGTAAACTTAGAACTATCAATGAAATATCACTGTCAAGATAAAACTTTCAAGTTAAAACACTTGACTGTTACAACAGATTAACAGTAAACAACTTGAAACTCACAAACATCCAAATAATTTTACTGACATAAGTAAAACTTCATTTCATGTTGCTGCGGTTTTCATGGCTTATCAAAGTGGATTAAGTAGTTAAGCAAATCAACCATAGAAAACATAACCGCAAAAACATTCACCACTTGACACAATATTTTTGACATGGAAACCCAAATGGGAAAAATCACGGTGAGATGAGACTCACAAGATAACTATCTAAACTCTTTTGAACTTCACCCTGTTAGAAGCCAAGCCTGTTAAAGATTTTACAAAAAGTCCTATTAAGAACAGATCCTATTAGGGACCACCTGGTTAAGGGATTGACTATAATGCCTTGTTATAAGCAATACCCTATGAGGAGTAACCTTTGTAAAGGATTTAGAATCCAAGCTAATGGATCACCCAGTTAGAGGATTTGAGTAACACCAAGCTTGTTAGAGCTTACCCAGTTAGGAGATTTAAATATGCTGTAATTGTTAAAAAACAATAGGAGTTTTCTAATCTATTTGAATAGTAGTACACTTTCTTGATCATATCCTTTTCATTCTCCTATCTTCCTTTACTCAAACTGCAGATACATCATCTGGTTTGGAAACCACACACTCAACTAAAACTCTTCCAACTCATAAACAAATCAACTAGGTCGGTAACACAACAAAAACCTAATTCACATAGATATTACAAAGAAGTCGGTTCAAGTATGACCGTTGGATTACATAACAATATGTACACATCATTCAAGAAAGCCTCGGCCGCTCCTTGATCACCACTTCATTGAACTTAGTAACTCATCACGCGCTTTTCATTACATGCAATATACTTGCTCATTCCCAAGACAAAAACTGTTACCTCAACATGCCAAAACACTTTGAAACTCTCTTCATACAATATGCATACGTTTCATAATCATTACCACTCATCATCAGATCATAAACCAATATAACTAATTCACCAAACTTAATCGGTGAGGGTTTATCAAATCAACAGGTAGGGTATTGGTATTATGGATGTGTTGCATTAGTTTTGTCATTGATGTCAACACTTATCCTTCTGGAGATCTACATTGTTGATTTGGCACTATGGTTATATTGGTTTACTGTTGAACCGACACATTGTGTTCATCGGCAAGGTCAATGACTTATGCACAGTTACAGGTATATGCTCACCGACAAGTTATATGGTTCACCGACACTGATGATAACTTGTTATCATCTGGAGATCACTTGATTATGTCAAAGACATTGTTTGGATAGTTGGTTTTGGTATTTTGGTTATTGATCTAATCAAGTTGACATATTTGTTGTTACTGACAAATTGGTCTAGGTTATGGACCGGTATGCGTTATCTATTCCAGATCAGCACGACACGTTATGGAGATGATTTATTGATTGGATATTGTTGTAAGTGTATTGAGATGACATAATGCATCACATCAAGACTTATTTTGTAATTGATTTCATTGTAATATTCTTAGTGAGCCGACCTACACATTTGGTCTTAGGTTTTGTATATATGTAAGATCTCATTTGTGAGATGACAGAGAGGATATGGTTCTGATATGGTATTGTAACATGGTATGTGCGAATATTGAAGATTATATGAGCAAACCATAGAGAAGGTTCAAGGAAGGTTTAAAGGTGTTTATCAGAGCTTAACCGGTACTGAATCCAACATTGGAGATGCTATTTTGAGTAGTACATTATTCTAGGATTTAACCATCCTACTGTAGTCATTGCGACTCCCATTTGAGCAGTGTACTCTACACAGTTGGCCTTTCTGCATGTGCAGACCCCATTTGTATACACATACTATCTGCAGTAGTATCATCTGATTGTGGGTAAGGTTTTCCACTGTGGTTTTTCCCCTTACAGGGTTTCCACATCAAAATCTCTCTGTTATGTGTTGTGGATGTTGTTTCTCTTTCTATTTCATGCATTAAGTTTCACCGGAATTGATATTAACTGCTAATCTATTAACCGACAATAAGCTTGGTTTACCAGTATTAAGTATCAAGTTTGATTAATTTATAATTGGGTTGAAATTCATTGACAACTAATTCAACCCCCCCTCTCACTTGCCCTTCTGGTTCCTAACATAGGGTTTACCGGTTCAACTCTCCAATACTTAGAAATATTGGTTCACTCCACAAACTTACCTACTGGTTACAGTTTTCTTTCACTAGTTCTTCCTACCAGTTACAAAATAATATTACAACAATATAATTACCAGTTAATTGACATCAATGACATCATAACATTTTATTAATGCAATCTTCATGCAAATGCCAACAATTTCTTGAGACCAAGGGGAGTCAAAAGCAACAAAGACACACAATTTTAGACTTAGGGACTTTGTATGCTGGGATAAGGAGTTGCTCCACCAAGAGCTCACACTTCTGACTATTTGTCAGTATTTTCAAGAGGGAGCCAATTGTAGCCATAGAATTCGTAGCTCTATTTTTTGTACGCGGGATCTACTCAAATTGGATGACTGTGAAGGGCTACTTGAGATCCTCAACCATACTACGATAAGGAAGAAGCTTGTCATCTTTTGTCTTGTACTCGTCATTGAAATGCTTTATGACAAGTTGGGAATCACCATAAACCTCTAATTCCAATATCTTCCATTGAATAGCCAAGCAGAGTCCTGTGATTAGTGCTTCGTATTCTTCTATATTGTTGGTGTATGAAAAGGCTATTTTGTATGACTCAGGGATACAATCTCATTGAGGTGTGATCAGTAGGATTCCTGCTCCTGATCCATTATGTGTGTAAGAGCCATCAAAGTATAACTACCATTTGGATGATGTGTTGACCGTCATTATGGAATCATCGAGGAATTCTGTGATGAGGGGATGATCCCCTTGTAATGGAGTGTCGACTAGTTGATATGCGATTACTTGTCCCTTGATTGCTTTTTTTTCTACATATTCGATGTCAAACTCCCTTAAAAGCATGACCCATTTTGCAGTCCTTCCTATGAGTGGAGATTTTGATAGCAGATACTTCGAGGGGTCAATCTTTGCAATCAATTTTGTTTTATTATTGAGCATGTAGTGGCAGAGCTTCTGTGTGTTGAAGACAAGTGAAAGGCATGCCCTTTCTATAGAGGTGTAGTTAAGTTTGTACCCCGCTAAAGTTCAGCTGATGAAGTAGATTACATGCTCTTTACCCTGATCACCTATTTGTGCCAATAATACCCCCAGTGCCACTGCAATTGCTTATATGTACAAGAGGCTGTCCCAAAATGGGAGGCATGAGAATTGGTGGTGAAGCTAGGTATTCTTTTAATTTTTTAAAAGCCTTTTGACACAAATAGTCGCATTTGAATTTTGTATCCTTTCTGAGGAGGTGTGCAAATGGGTGACACTTGTCAACAAGCTGTGCAATAAACCTTCTGATAGGCAAAATATTGCCTTGGAGACTATGTAACTGTTTGAGAGTCTTCGGTGTAGGAATTTCCATAATAGCTTTCACCTTGGCAAGATCTAATTCTACGCCTCTACGGGAAACTATGAAGCCAAGGAGTTTTCTAGATGTGATGCCGAAGACACATTTCTTGGGGTTTAAGCATAGCTTGTACTTTTCAATTCTTTGAAAGATTTGCCTTAGGATCGGGATATGCTCATCTCTTATCTTAGATTTCCCAAGGGGGTCATCAACATAATAATTCTTTATTTTATGTAGTAGATCATGAAATATTGTAGTTATTTCTCTTTGGTAGGTTGCTCCTGCGTTCTTTAGTCCAAAGGGAATGACTTGGTAACAGAATGTACCCCATGGTGTTGTGAATGCAATTTTTTGTTGGTCTTCCTCTATGATCCTGATTTGATTGTAGCTGGAAAATCCATCCATGAGGGAGAGCATCTCATGCCCAACTATCAAGTCCACAATCATGTCAATGTTAGGCAAAGGAAAATCATCTTTAGGGCATGCCTTGTTCAAGTCTCTGTAGTTCGCGCAGATTCTAATGCCCCTAATAGGCTTGCCGACAGGTACAATGTTGGAGACCCATTCAGGATAATCAATAGGATTAATGAAGTCGATGTCCAACATCTTATGTAACTCTGCTTTAACAAGGAGGTCAATTTGAGGATGCATCTTGCGTAATTTCTGCTTAACAGGTTTGGCATCCAGACGAACTGCAAGATTGTGTACCTGTTATCACTCAAATTGTACCCATATTGCACAAGTTGAAAGCTTAAGAAACTTGGTGACACATGGGATAATTCTCAGGCCTATGGGTTGCCTATAGTGAGAATTAACCTCCAGATGAAGGGCTGGTTCCCTGTGATTAACTCTAAATTCTTTACGAAGAAAAAGGATAAGAAACTAAAAATAAAACTAGAATGACTTTGTGAATGCTAAACTAAGGTGATGCATCAATATGATATCTCAAAATGATAGAAATACACTCCTAAAAACACCAATCTACACAAATAGACTTTTGGTTCACATCACATAAATATTTCATGCAAAGGATTTAAACTCAAGAAATTGAAAGGAAAGAAAACTTTCACAATCAACCAAACGAACCAATTAATCACAATGCACAACCTGTGACTTACAAATGAGACAAAAAATTTAAAGGTTATCTAGACAATAACACAATAAACTAACTCTCAATCAAGAATAAGAAAATGAACTCCAAAGATATAAGGCATAAGCTGATAATTTTATTCAATATTCTGTCATAAAACTGCATAGGAGCTATAAGAATGTATTCTCTACTAAAACCAGCAAGAGAATGATCAAGAACTAGTGAAGAAAGATAATTTTTTTTTTTACTTTATAAAAAAACCTTCCAAAAAGGTAGAGGAAAGATGACTCCAGAATGACTGAAGATGAACCCCCACTGAAAATATCTTCTCTAAAAACTGATCCTCGAGCAGAAATGAAAAACCACCAAAATAGGCTTCAAAACATGCAAAAATGTGGGTAACTCGGCTCAAACTCTTGGTCAACTAAAGGTTGACCCATGTGGCACTCAAAATCAAGCCTTATCACCTCAAAATCATGAGAAAAACTCATGTAAACTTGCAGTCAAGCTCAAATCCGACCCCAAACTGCATGATGACTTCTCCTCATGATGAGTTTGATCTTTTAGAATGTATGCATATCAGGAAGATTTCTAAAGTAAATATCTAAGACACATCATAATAAACACTAAGTGGATTCATAATTTATCCAACTTAGATATTTATTTTACATTTTTTCATATTGTTTCTATATGCTAAAGACCAAACTCGAAGTGCCTATTAAGATGCTAAATATTAATTACCTTCACACACACACACACACACACACACACACACACACACACACACACACACACACACACATAAGTATATAAGGATATAGAAATTAAAAATATTCATATATATGTGTGTGAAAATAATTAATAATAATAATATTTAATTATTATACTAATATTGGCTCATGATTTGTTGTTTTTATTTGCCAATATTAATATATTAATTAATAATTTACATTGATAAAAGAAAGCATCTTTTACAAAGTTAAGTCTTAAAAGACTTAAGGGTTTTAAAGCCACCCCACGGCTTAATCACGATATCATATGAAATCTTATTCTTTTAAAAGAAACCAAAGCGAAGTAAAAGGGTTTTCAAACCCTAAAATCACTCATCGAACACTTGTTGTTCGAGAAGCTTCACGGGAAGCCTGGTCACCATGCTTGCTATGAGAGCTCGAAGTAGGGCTTGATTTGAGGCTTTGAAAACTGAACTCAACATCAAACATGAAGTTTATTGATCATGTATGCTTCTCTTTTCATCAATCTTGTCATTTACAAAGAGATTTGTTGCAAAAGCTTTTTTGTTTTAAATCCATGCATGCATAGGGTTTTCAAAAAATATATTTTCATATATGCGCCTTGTGTGCATGATCTCAGATTGTAGTTGTTACTTTCATGTTTTGTCTCTATCTCTCCTTTGCTTTGAAAATGGTCTACTGTGTAAAGAAGCTGAACCCTAGCCTGTTTGAGGTTTCTGTGCATGGATACACTATTACAAGCTCTGTTATTTACTGCAATCTAAAAATGCTCCATACATTCTCTTCCCAGTGATGAATTTCATGATATTGCTCACTGTTATGTTTTGGGCCGCATGATTACTTTGTGTTTTGAGCCTTGTTATAGCTCTCTGTGATGTCAATCTGACATCTCTTCAATCAGATTTCCCCTTTTTGCTCTTTGGATATGCTGCATTTGTGCATTGCCTTCCCAGCCTTTATCATTTTGTGATTCATTGAATGATTTTGGGGTGACTGTGAAAGGGTTGTAAGGTTTTGCATCTCCTCTGATTTCTTTCATGTAGTTGCTTATGTATGCATCTATTTAAGTGAATGTGTATCGCTACATTTATGAGATATGTGCTACAAATTCTTAGCTGGTTATCCTTTATGACTGTCAATCACTGGTCTTTTGGCATGTTTAAATTGGGGTTTATATGAACATTAACTTTAAGATTATTTACTGGTTGTTCTATCATCATGCTTTGGTACACTAAGTCTGTTGCTAGTAATTCGTAGCAGCTCTTTCTCTATTCTCTAGGTACTGTGCTATCTTTTGGAGCTGTACACATTGATTTGCCTTATGATTCTGTCACTATGTTTATCTTTCTTCCTTATGACGACTGTAACTGTTACTTTCTCAGTCATTCTCCATTGTTGACTGTGTCATGCTCACTGTAAAATAAATCTCTTTGCAACTATTGTTTTATCTTTTGTTCATATTTGAATGTTGTATATGTTGTATTTCTGTCCTTCTTGTAACGTTTTTGGACAGGGATATTCTGTTTTGTATTGCAACTCCTGTAACATTTTTGGACAGGGATATGTTATTGTAGTTCCTTGTCTTAAATTAATTGCACACCAGGCTCAACCCTTGTGGGAGCCCATTTTACCCCACATGCATAATTCATAAATCAACATCAAGACTTTTCCTATGCCTACACGGTGAACAAAAAAATTAGCAAAAACATGATGAAGCTCAAAGCTTTAGTGAATTTAAACTCCTTCTTTTTCCCTTCTGATCTTGATAACTAACACTTAATGGATGCCTTTGATGTCTGTATGTGATATGTCTAATTGTGATGTAGAAATGCAGATTGCATTTGCTTCATCATTGCTTGGAGTTTTTTCTCTAACCCTTTCTCTTTTATTCATTTTTTGCAAGACTAGGAGAACCTGGAGTTTCCTTCTTTGAGATGTTCAACCACAACTAGAGGAAGACAAAAATGCAGATATCATTGCGTAGGCAATGATGGAACACTTCCCTTTTGTATTTTTTCATTACAGTTAGCTATACCATTTACATTTATCAAATGTATTCTTTACTTATTTCATGCATCATGAATCAAATGAGGCTAATCCCACGACTTGTGTGGGATTCTGATTTTTACATTATGAATACAAATACAAAATTTATGCAAATGTAAAATATTCTTTTGTTTTATGTATTTGCACAAAAACTGAAAATGACAACTGTAATCAAATCTAAACCAATGATGTTCAATAGAACATTTGTGTACCTTTTCAATATGAATGAATGCAAGGCCTCATTAGGCCACCAAATTTAGCATGTGCAAAAATTTGGTAACATTTTTGGCAACCTCTGCGGAGTGTTTGCTTGCAAAACACTATAGACCAGTCATGGCTTATCCATTGGGCTTATGAAGTCATCTTATCCTTCTTTTAAATGGAACTTCTTGAAACTCAGGTGCTCCACAGCATGACAACAAAACAAAACAGAAAATTGAGAAACTACAAGTGGTGTTGCCTAAAATAGAAACCACAAAACTATGCATGAGCACTTCTTGAAAGTCAGAACAACAAAACATAAAACAATTATGCATCAACACTTATTAACTTAAATGAAATGTCAAAGGAAAGCTTTGAGATGAATCCCATTAACTAGGATTGGAAGGATTTCACCATTCAACTTCAAAAGCTGAAAAGCATTATACTATTTTTTCTCAGTAATGATGTATGGGCCATCCCATATGGCATCAAATTTAGTATGCTTTCCAGGCTTACTCTTTAATTCATCCCACTTCAAAACCAAATCTCCCTCATGGAAAACTCTCAGAGCTGCTTTCCTGTCAAAAGTCTTCTTCATCTGAGCTTGATGATTTTCAATAGTCAACAACACTTGCTTTCTTACCTCCTCCAACTCCATTAGTTATGCCAACCTAACCTCCATGTTATGTCCCAAAGACAACTGAGAGGGGGGAGGGGGGGGGGGGGTGAATCAATTGTCTAATAAATTTAAACCAAAACAACTTAACCAAACTTAATGCTTAATACCGATAAACCAAAGTTAATGCCGGTAGACAGTTTATCAGTTAATTGTAGTACCGGTAAAGATTAATGCATAAAAGAAAAAGATAATAACATCCACAACACATAACACCAATATTTGTACGTGGAAACCCTATAACGGGAAAAACCACGGGGGGAAACCTTACCCACAATCAGATGATACTACTGCAGATAGTATGTGTATACAATAGGGGGTCTGCACATGCAGAAAGGCCAAGCACCTAGATCTCACTACTCAAACACAAATAGGAGTCACACTGACTACAATTGGATGGTTAAATCCAATAATGATGTACTGCTCAAAAGAGCATCTTCATATGCTGGATTCAGTACCGGTTCATTTTTGATATGTCTTCACAAAACCTTCCTTCTACCTTCAAATGATGTTTGCGTGTATAGCTCTGCTTATTCTTGCACAAACCTTATTTCATTCACATTCGACGCTTTTCGTTCGATCAAATAATATCTTACATACATACCGAAGCCTAGGACCAAAATGTATAGGTCGGCTTTACAAAAGATATTACAATAAAAACAATTTACAAGTAAAACAATAACCGATTCAACATGTCGGCTTAATGCATTTACAAAATTAATAAATCATCTCCATAGCATGCCGTGCTGATCTGGAATAGATAAGCCTACCAGTGCTTATCCTGGATCTATTTGCTAGTAACAACAAATATGCAAACACGAATATACCAATGAACAAATATCCAAGACAAAGTGTCCAAACAATGTCTTTGACATAACCAAGTGTTTTCCATGTCATTCCAAGTGTTGGTGAACAATATATCCTACCGGTGAACAATATACCAGTGACTGTGCATAAGTCACTAGCTTGCCAGTGAACATTGCCAATTCTCCAAGTTCCAGAGTTGATAAGTGTTGACATCAATGACAAAACTATATCAACATATTCAAAATACCAACACTCCATGGGTTCTTCTTACAATGTTTCTAGCTCTCTAATAAAAGTTAGTGTAGGTATTTCAACTGAAATTGGGATTCTTGCCTCTTTACCATAAATGAGGACATACGAAGATATACCTGTAGCTCTCTTGGGGGTGATTCTATCATCCCACAATGCATGCTTCAACTGAGTGTGCCAAGTTCTCTGATTATCTTTTATTGTCCTCTTGATTATCCTAATCAAGTTCTTATTAGTAGACTCAGCTTGTCCATTACCCTGAGGGTAATAATTGGACGAAGTACTTAAAAATATGCTATTTTGGATAGCCCAATTAGTAATCTTAAATCCTATAACAGCTAACGCAATGTCTAAAACAATAGAATTACGGATACCAAACCTTGCTACCAAGTCTTGATAAAAGTTTAGGACTACACTTTCATTTGCCTCCTTTAAGAGTACAACTTTAGTCCACTTGGTAAAGTAATCAGTGGCTATCAAGATCCATTTATGCCCAGAACTTGAAGGTGGATTGATGCTTCTGATAAAATCAAGACCCCACTTCATAAATGGTTGTTCAATTTGAACATGTTGCAGGGGTAAAATCGCCATCTTCTATTTGCCTACAAATACTGCACAATTCTTACATTTCCTTACCCAAGCATATGCATCTTTATGCAAATCAGGCCAAAAATATCCTACTCTCATGATCTTCAATGCTGTAGTTCTTGGTGCAAAGTGACCACTAGCTGGTCCATTGTGGAATTCCTCTAATATTCTAATAGCTTGATCTAAATCCACGCATCTTAATAATACACCATTAAAATATTTTCTAAATAAAATTCCATCCAAAATGATATAAGGGATAGCTTGAAGTCTACAATATCTTTGTTTAGCATTGTTCAAACCCTTAGGACACTCACCAGTTTGAAGAAAATTCATCATTTCATGGACCCAACTTGTAGGAGGTGTTGCTACAACAGTTGGTTCATCATCTTCATGAACTAGGACAACTTCTTCATTCTCTTGTTCATTGCTTTCAATGTGACCAGAAAGTTGTTTGCATAGTCCCTTACCTCTAATCAGCTTGGTCACCTTGATATTGAAATCATACTCCATCACTTTTGTGATCCAACCAACTCTTTTGTCATTAAGATCTTTATTCAACAAAAAATCCTTTATACTAGGATGAGCAACCATTAGGTGAATTTTGTTATTTGACAACATATGTCTAAATTTATTTAGTCTTCTAATGACTGCCAATGCATGTTTCTCAACAAAAGAATAATTTTGTTCATACCCTTCTAGGCCTTGGGTGAAGAATGCTATTGGTTGCTCCAATCCTTCATCATTTTACTGAATCAACATAGCTGAAATAGTGTCAAAAGTACCAAAAGCATATAATATAAAATCTTTTGCAAAGTCTACATTAATCAAAGTAGGCACTGCTGATATGATAGTCTTAATTTATTCAAAATTATTCTTAGCCTCTTTGGACCAGCTGAAAGTAATATTTTTCTTAAAAATGCTAGTCAAAGGCTTCATAAGAAATGCTATATTGGGGATGAATCTCCTTACAAAATTGATTCTGCCTATAAAGCTTTGAAGGCCCTTCTTATGTGCAGGTAAAGGAAAAGCTAAAATAACACTTACCCTCTCCGGATCTATGGTTATTTCATGTTTAAAGATAATATAGCCAAAAAACTTACCCTAATGCACAATAAAGATGCACTTTTTGGGATTTAAAGATACTCCATATTCTCTACACGTTTCAAAAATCTGCCTTAAGTGAGAAAAGTGCTCTTCCGCATGCTTTGAAAAAATGGTTATGTCATCAAGATAAACCAAAACAAATTTATTTATAAGACCTTGGAAGGCAATATCCATTTTTATTTTCACTTTTGCGGCTGAGGGAGTTGACCTAACTAACAAAGTAAGCTTCTGGATGAAGCTAAATTCCATTGATAGATGTGTGGTCCTCAAGGTTTTGCATGTTAAGAAATGCTATAAGAGCATGATTATCAACAAAGATGTCCAAAACTGATGCTTCTCATTGGTCCTCATCAATGAGTTCGGGATGGACAAGCTTAAGCTCATATGAAGAGGGAGGGATGACTAAGGTAATGGTATTTACATGGGCATCATGGAATATGCCATCAAGGTATTCGAAGGGCATTTCGTGGAATTCCTCTTCATCAGAATCTTTGATTTCAGTGGGAGGGTTTGGCTGGGCACCAACAATAGTGATTTTAGGTTTTGGAGAGAAACCCAAGCCTCTATTGTACTTATAAGAAATTAGAGAGATGGGTGCTTTTATACCTTTTACTTCTGCTCCAAGACCATGTCCTTTGTAGCCCATCTTATCTACCATGGAAGATGCTTTTGGATACATATTTTTTGGGATGTCTGCTAGTTCTTCATCTTCCTCTCAATACTACCAAGAGGTAACATCAGTTTCCAAACTTTCGTCATCAAGTGGGCCCCACTATTGGAAGATAGTTTCTTTGCATTTGATGGTGGGTTTATCTTGTTTCTTGATTTCCTTTGGTTTTCCATATGACTTAGGAGAGGGAAGGAATTGACCCACATAGAGAGCATTTTGCAAGGTATACTCTCCACAACTATTATCAATGATTTTGACCTTGTCCTCAGGTTTAGATGAGGTGGATGCAACATTGGATGGATCAGATGGGGGAAGTGGAGCATGCCTATTGAGTGGGCAATGGTAGTGGTGCTTTCCTTCAAGAAGTTTGCAATAATCAAAGGCTTTCATGTCTGCACGGATGGTAATTTCTCTACCATTGAATGGGAATTTAAGGCATTGATGGTAGGTGGAGGGGACAACTTGAATAGAATGGATCCATGGTCGGACAAGGAGGATGTTATAAGGAACTTCAAGGTCCAAAACATGACAAGTTGTTTCCACAATAGCCGGGCCCACTTGAAGAGGCAATGTGACAGTGCCTTTAGAAACTCTCTTTGCATCATCATATGCTTTTATAATGATCTTTCTAGATGGATCAATCAGGTCCTCAAAAATTACCAATTGTTTTATTAACTTATATGTACATAGATTTTGATGTTCTACAAAAAGGATGTTAGGAAACACACACACCAGACAGACAAGTCAAATGTTAGTGTTAGTATCATAAACAAAATCTGATCCTAAGTAAGCATATCAAGAGAGATATCAAACATTTAATGGAAAGCATGCTAAAACAAAAGAAAGACAATAAGCTTCTCCAAATGCTTGCAACATGTTCATAGCTGCTCCTCCCTTGTTCGTCTCCTCTCCAAGTTCCACATGAGTGTAGCCCTCAACTTTTTGCATGACTATGGAAGTCTTATGGAGATTCAAGATTTGAAAATGAATAAAAGATGAAAATGCAAGCTAAATATGAGAAAGCACCTAATTAAGCTATATTGATTTTAACCAAAATAACAATGTAAATTAGATTATGATTTGCTCCTAAAATGCTCTCTTAAATTTCACTATAAATTAGATGCATACAAGATTTCTGGATCTGGATTATGAAGGAATGAGCTCTATTTATAGGAAAAATAGAGAAATGGATGGTTGAGATTGAGTAATCTCAACAAGGGTCAAGATTGAAAGATTTATTATCCATGTGAAGGCTTTCAACCCAATCCCAGGATGACAAATGTCAACATGAGATGGCTTGAGAGGAGAGGGAAGAAACATTAAATGCTTAAGAAGACATGAAGGTTATCTTGGGAGGTAAGGTTAAGCTTGAGTTGAATGAATAAAACCTTTATCCAATGAATAATGCCTTTATCCAATGAATAATGCCTTTATCCAATGGATAAACTCTTGTGAAAGAGTTAGTGGGGATAACCATGGTCAAAGCAATGAATGCTTGAGTAGACACATGAGTTAAATGGAGGTTGAGTTAGAGGTAAAGCCTCTAACCATGTGGGCAAGTGGAATTAACCATTAATGGTTATGTAAGAGCCATAAATGGTTATATAAGAACCATTAATGGTTTGGAAGACTTTAGGGGTTAACTTGTTGGAGACATAAAGAATTTAATGCTTTTGAAAGACTTTGGAGGCTTTGAGAAGTGAGTTCAAGTTTCTTAGGGATGTGACAATAATTAGGGGATGGGTTTAGGCTAATTAGGAATGGTTTAGAAGAATATAGAATGGGTTTAGGATGCAAGTGGTTTTGGTGGGTGAGGGAAAATAAGATTTTAATTAAAATAAAATTACTTTATTTCAACCAAAATAGTGCAACTTGCATTTGTAGGAGAATGCAAGTGGGGGGTAGTTTACAGATTTAAATAAATGTTTTATAATTTATTTAAAAGAGGAAAGGGGGTTAAATTAAATAAATATATTTATTCATTTAATTGATTTAGAATGTGGCTTAATGAATTAATTTAAATAAATTGAATAATTTATTTAATTAATAAGAGAAGGGGTTGAGGATGAAATAATTAAATATTAATTTAATTAACTGATGATTGATGGTTAAATGATCAAATAAATAGTAAATATTCATTTTATTAAGTGGACAGATTTATGTGACTACAGATTCAAACCAGTTCCACCATCTATAAGGACTCTAAAAACAAGATGGTGCTAGGCAACAAGGTTTCTGATGAGAGCTTGAAATTGGGTTGCGTTGATGTTATCAGGGATGTGAGATTCTTGAAGAGACTGCTCAAGGATTTCTTTGTGAACGAGGGATGTTTTGAGGAGCTCTAGTATGGAGATATGTGCAGGAGTTTTCCCAAGGTGATGTAAGAGATCGTACAAGTGGGTGGATGACATAGGAGGTTGTGGAGGGGGAGAAGCTCCTTGAATGTTACTCTCCCTCTACGGGTAGTTACATTGCAATCATTTGAAGGTGTAGCTCCTTGGATGACAATTTTAGCTTCAGAGGTTTGCATGAGTGATTAGAGGGGAGGGACACCTTGGATGGTAAACTTAAGTCTAGGAGGAGGGTCAACTCCTCAAATTGTGATGGTATTCACATGGGTATCGACGGGTTCTATACGACCTACGAGGGAATCAAAGCCAAAGATGTAATTAGTATAGTGATAATTGACATTGTTAGATGATGAGACCTTGTCCTTACCATGTTTGGGGAATGGGTCCTAGTACATTTTAATCTTATCATTGGAGTAACCAGGTTTTGCAATATCAACCTTAATTTCACCCTTAGCAATAAGGTCTTGAATATAGTTGTTAAGTTTCATGCACTTACGCATGTCATGACCATTGATGTGATGGTAGTCACAATATTTGTTCTCATTAAACCATCAAGGCTTAGGTTGATTAGGATTAAAAGGGCATGTCATCAGGAAGAAAATGACACCAACCTTGACAAGCTTTTGGAAAATAACCTCAATGGGATTACCCAACGAGGTGTACTCATGTTGATTGTTGGATTAGGGATGGCAACCTTGGACGAAAGTAGTGTTGCGAGGTTGTGATTGATTGTGGGTGTTGGATTGATTGTGAGGATTATATCTGTTGTTGAGGAAGTTATTGGTAGTGGTGGGCTTGGATGGTGTGGTGATGGTTTGGACACGTTTGGCATTAGTGACCCCATCATTGACAACATATTTGTTCTTAGACCAAAATTTTGGCTTGTCATTATAAGAGGAGGAATTTTTATTTGACTTTTGATAAGGTTTTATTGTTCCATCCTCTAGGAGCACATGCTCTAAGGCTATACCTTTTTTGGAAATTTCTGCAAAGGAGGTCAAGCATTGACAAGTCAATGGTTTGGATAATTCTGGTATCAAGTTGCCTTGGAATAATTCAACCTAGTTTGGCTCTAGTATTTTCCAAGGGAATCTTTTGATAAGATGCTGCCATCTTTTAAGGAAATTGGCAAAGGTTTATCCAGGCCTTTGCTTTGGGTTGCACATGTCTATCATAGAAGTCATTCTCAATGTTATAGGCATAATGATCCACAAATTTTTTGACTAAGTCAGGGAATGATGTGATAGAGCCCTGTGGTAGAGCGGAAAACCAAGCGAGGGCCTCTTCCGTAAGACTCTTTGGAAAAAGTCTTCTAAGATAGATGTCACTGTAGGAGACCTCTTGACATAAGAAATAGAATTCCTGGACATCATGTCTAGGATCTCCTTCGCCCTTATATTTTTTGAAGTTGGGTATCTCAAAGCCAGGTGGATAGGGGGCAACGAAGATGGATGGATCATAAGGAGACATACATATTTATTGGAAAGAATAAGGTCTTTTATTTGTCCATTTATTGATATTTTTAATGAGGTCCTTCATGTCTTGAATTTTCTTCATGAGATTGGGTTGTTGAGTGTGGGCATGGGGAATGTAGTGATTTGTTGGGATTTGATAAGATGAGGATGGGATGTCACCACCACCAATGTATTGATATAAGGAATGAGGAGGTTGAGAAGTGCTAGGAGCTTGTGATCCTCGAATCCTAGAAATAGAAGGTAAGCTCATGTTGATTTAATTAGCCATGTTGTGAAGAGGGACATATGAAACTAGTGGATTGGAAATGTGAGGAGGAACAAAATATTGAGGGAATGTGGTCATAAGAATAGAAGTTGCGGGTGCAGATATTGTGGGTTCTGATGTCACGGGTTGAGGATGAAGAAGAGGATCATGAATAGAATTTTTTGCGGGGTCACCTTGTGGCGGCCTATCAAGGATGGATATGTCAAAGTCAGGGAGCAAGCCTGCCCCTTGGGTGATGAGTTGGGCTACAAGCCTATTGGCATTATGTTTGATTAATTTATCCATCATATATTGATTATAAGGGTTGTTTATGAATGTTTGGACATGTGGAGAGAGGTGAGGTTGGTCAATGATTTGTTCCTCTTGAT
This sequence comes from Cryptomeria japonica, assembly GCF_030272615.1. Taxonomy (NCBI): domain Eukaryota; kingdom Viridiplantae; phylum Streptophyta; class Pinopsida; order Cupressales; family Cupressaceae; genus Cryptomeria; species Cryptomeria japonica. The sequence goes on from NC_081409.1 coordinate 436,228,094, forward strand.
GTGGCGGATCTTGATTGTAGAGGATACTAGTATCAGGCATTCCAAAGTCTTCGGCTGCCATTTTTGCCTTTTTGAGTGCGAGTTAAGACCATACATGTGTTGGGAAAATGGTGTTGTACACCTTGCATAATAATGTTTCATTGTTGTATTATTTTATTATTATGTGAGGTGGACATGAAATTATATTGTAATATCATATTGTATTGTTGCACCTAGGAGCACCTAGATGAACGTGCAACATGTAGAGATTCCCTTGAAATATTCTTGTAACCACTTGATGAGTTGTATTGACACATTGGTATTATTATATTGTATTTATTTAATATTGGAGAATATAATTGTGATGAAGTACCCAATATTAAATGTGGGTCAAGGGTAGGTAGGAAACATATTATATTTTATTGTCACATGGTTTTGATGTAATACCACTTGGTGGTTTTGTGGGAGCTTGTGTTTATAAAAGCAACCACAAGGGTAGTTGTTTGGGTTAGCCAGGTTAGCATTTGTGAAGGAGGAAGCATGACATGGGATGTGTGGTTTCATGCTTGGTCACATGGAGTGCTTGGTTATGGATGGGTTTTTAAAGGCTCTCCATAGTTGTATTGTAATAGACGCATTGTTGATAATACATGGTGGATGATGCTTTTGGAGGCTAGGTTTTTACCTCATGAGGGTTTTCCCAAGATATATCTTGTGTCACATTTTCATGGGTATGTTATGTATTTTTTGCATATGGCTTCTATGTGTTGATTTGATTGAAATCTTAAATGGGTTATGTGGAAATTGTCATAAAGATGGCTGCAAATTTCCTTACAAGTGGGGTTATGGCTGGGTTTTTGAAGGCTTTCCATAATTGTATTGTAATGGTTTATTGCTAATAATACATGGTGGATGATGCTTTTGGAGGCTGGGTTTTTCCCTCATGAGAGTTTTCCCATGATATATCCCTTGTCACATTTTCATGGGTATGTTGTCTATTCTTTGAATGTGGATTCTATGTGTTGATTTGATTGAAATCTGTAATGGGTTATGTGGAAATTGTCATAAAGTTGGCTGCAAGTTTCCTTACAAGTGGTATCAGAGCTATTGGTTTAATGGTGTTTATAACCCTAGTTGAAATCCATGAATGAATGAAATACTGAAAAGACAAGGCAAAATATATGGTTTTGTAGGTTATTATTGCAGATCTATGTTATTTGGGTTTTCTGTTATGATGGGTTGTTTGTAGATTTGGGGTTGGAAGAATTTTGGTCAATCTAGGGCATCCTTGAAAAATGCTTTGAATGAGGGTTTTGGGGCGAGCTTTCATATTTAGACCCGTGGGACAAAATGGACCTCATGGATGGATTTAGGTTGTCCGAGAGACGAAAATTGATATGTAATTTGACCTATTTCGATGATAGTTGAAAAGATTGCAATTTTTTTTGTCTAGAAGCCCCGACGACCGTCAAATTCTGGGTTGCAATCTGCAGAATAAAAAAATAATATTATTATCCTGTTATAGAAAAAAATCATACCTGCAAAAATTCAGAAATTAGCTTTTTTTTTTTTGAAATGTCGGGGGCACTTAATGAAAAGAGATTGAAAAATAATTATTAAAATTAATATATTTAATGTGGCGGGGGGGGGGGGGGGGGGGGGGGGGGGCGATGGACGTACCCACACCCTCCACATCCCCCACAACGACTGCGACAGTATTGTCCATTGTACTGTTGGCTCGACGGGGAGGGCTCCCACTGCCGGTGGTACCGGCAGGGTCGGGCCACACACGGTGGTCCCCACCACCAGCTCCTGCCCCTTTTAAATGCCAATAAATTAAAAAAAAATCACCTTCAATTTTTATTTTTTTAATGCAATTTGTTTTATATTTAATATTTCTAAATTGCATTTGAATTTTGGTAATAAAATAATAATTGACACTCAATTTTTTTTGGAAGAAGGAGAGTTGTGTGGGGTCTGGCGAGCGGGCCCCACCCTAGAAAAATATTTTAAATTAAATGGTGTCCAATTGGATAATTTATTTTTTGGAAAATTGACTTTGAGAAATTGGTTTAAATTTTTAAGTCCATGTATTCATCATATAACGAAATTGGACGTTTTATTCCAACTGGCATAACTTTCACCCGGGGAGTCTGTTTTTCGACTTCTTATACTCGTTGGAGAGGTGATTTTGAGCACTACCATTTGGTATAAGTTTGATTCAGTTATTTTGTTGTTTTGAGATGGTTTGGGAGCTTGGAATCCTGATATTCTCCTTGATGCAGTTTTGGTCATATCTTTTTCATACAGAATTGGTTTTTTAATTTCGATTTCGAATAGGTGTTGGAGAGGGTGTTCAGTGTACTTCAGTTTGGTACTATTATTATATTAGTTTGATGAGTATGGAGAGGTTTACAAGTGTGTTTCAGAGTTGGACTTCGATGGCTACAAGTGCACAATTTGTTCTTGGTTTGAGGACATGATTGGACTGGGTTTGAGACTTGGAGTTTCATGTGGGTGACAGTTGGATGCAGGTGAGGATTATGGTGTCATGGGTATGTAGGTACATGTTTTGTATTGACATGACATAGTCATGATTGTGGTGATTTGGTTTGATATTAGGTGGTTATTCTTATCTCCTTGATCCTTATTTAGTTCCTTTCACTATGGTATTAGTTTGTGGACATGTTTGGAAAATCGGATCGGATGGTGATTTGGTGTTTGAGTTATGGTTGTCTACATGGATTATTCTCTTTGATATCTCAGTTTGTAGTTTACTAATGTGATGATGAGTTTGCATGTTCAGTGATTGGATCTACGAGTTATGTAAGTTATGGATTAGCTATCCATTCACTTGCAGTGGGATGACTCGAATGTGGACTGTCTATATCCACCAAGTTTGATTTATTGTGGTGCATACTTGTTAGTTGACCTTGTGTGTGGTCATTCATGCATTGCTATGGTTATTTTGAGATGAGAGGATGGATGAGGTTATTGTACTTGAATAGTTGGTATGGGACTTGTAGCATGTATTTGATCACAATGTCATGATAGCTTGGTTATTTATTTGATTACACTTTCAGTGGGAGCTTTTGATAGTGATGAGTTGGCGGTATAGGATTTATTCCTGATTGGTGGTTTGTTGGTGGTTGTATGTATCTTCTTGGATTGGAGTTCATGGTTATACTTGATGTTATTGACTTTTTCAGTTGTATATGTAGACCTGGATGTTCTCCATGTAGGAGATGGTTATCACAATGCCATGTGTGACTCAATATCACGGTTCAATGGGAGTTGTTGGCAGTGATGTGTATTCACCATGTTGGTTGGTGGATGATCTCCTTTGTGTGCAGATATTGGAGGATTCCTTAGATCCTGTTGTTGTAGAGGGATTTGTTGGCAAGGGGTGTGTTATCACTATTTAAAAAATGGGTGTTCTTGTCCCATAATTGGCTAAGTCTATGAAAATTTTGAGTCTGGTATGGCCTTGTTACCTCTAATTGCTTCAGGTCCAAAGAGGATTTAGGGTTTAAGTCTTAATCGCTCCAGTGTCTAAGAAAAGCCTTCTCCTTCTAATTTTGTGTTACTTTATTCACTTAGAAGAAGGGTCCATTGGTTGTGAGAAGTGTCCCCCCCCTTCTTTTTTCTTCCTAGGCGGGTCTAGCAGCGCATTATTTTCCTGAGCTTTTCCTAAAGTTTTTAATGTTTAATCAGGTTTTCTAACCAGTGAGTTGGTTCCTTTTGATCTAGCGGCCCGCGTGATTTCACAGCCTTAAGATGCCTGTGAGTTACCATTCGCGAAGTGGTGAAAGGCGGAAGTGGGTCCGACATACAAGGTTTTCAGTAAAGAATAAAACCCGATCAAGTTCTATTTGATCGGATGGCCTGCGTGTTTTCGCAAGGAAAAAGTGACTGAGATTTAACCTTCACGAAATGGCGAAAAGGAAATTGGCTCCGATGTCTAGGCAAAGACTTAACATAAAAAACGATCAAGTTTCTTTTGATTGGATGACCCGCGTGTTTTTGCAAAGCAGAAGTGCATGAGTTTTACACTCTGTGAAATGACAAAAAGGAAAATGGGTCCAAGAGGCAGCAAAGACTAAAGTTAAAGGCTGATCAAGTTCCTTTTGATCGGACGGTGCATGATATTTTGCAGCCCGAAGGTGCCTGAGATTTAATCTTCATGAAGTGGCAAAGTGACATGGCAGCCACTTGGTTGGTGTCGTGGCAGAACAGGTGGATCAGACTGTGGGCAAAAAGACAAGTTGTTAGATGCACGTGGTGGATCTGAAGTGGATCCCATGGAAGTTGTTCGACGAGTAAGCAAGTGACACATTGGTTTATCTTGCTAGCTGGTTGCCAGGGTGGATGGTGCTGAGTTAGAGGGCCCACTTCGTACTGGTTAAGTTAGTTAAAGGGCGGGTATCTCAAGGAGGATCCTACAATAGGCGCTATTTCGCAACCCGAAGATGCAAGGTAATTACCATTCGCGAAACAACAAAAACCGCTAGCCTTAAATGCTTGGTGCGTGATTAATAGGGTTAATCGCCAGTCACAGGATATAATAAAACCTGATCAAGTTCTATTTAATCGGATGGCCCACGCGGTTTGGTTGGGTGAATATGCACAATGTTTAGCTTTCGTGAAATGGCAAAAGAGATCTAAGCCTATCGTCGGATGAAGAATAGTCAATAAAGTAAAAGCCGTGCAAGTTTCGTTGGATCTAACAATTGGCATGATTTCTCTTGATGAAGAAGCACAAATTTTAGGCTTCGCGAAATGGCAAAACAAGAATTTGATAGAAACAAAAACATTTTGTGATCCGTTGGAGCGAAATTTTTGAATTCATTCATGAATTCAATTCTGAGGTGATGGCTGAAGCATGTGGTATTAATGTCGTAGTTAAGAACTTGATTGCCGTATATAAGCTCACACCAATTGAATGTAGGCATCATTTCGAAGAGCTGTTTCGAAAAGGTTGGTGCAGAGCAGAGTTCTTCAGGCTAAAAATAGGTTTTCTTGTATCTTGCTTACCAGTTACTTGAAGGTTTGATTGAATTGTAGTTTTGTTCTGTTAAAAAATTGCTGTGATTGGTAATTGAATTTCTTGCATATCATTGAGATGGCACTCAGAAGGGACTTCACAGGGAAATTTAATTACTAGGAGAGAGTAATTTGTGATGATTTCCTAGAACATTTGTCTATGTCCACAAACGTAGCAGCTAAGGTTAAAGAATTAGTGACCAAGGCTCCTCGCCTGAGAATAGGAGAAGGATTGTATGATAAGGGTAATTGGCTGAGAGACCCATAGATAGGGTTGTCTGGTTTGGGTTTATTCAAGGTTGGATTTGGTATGAGGCACTCCTTAGCCCCCATGAACAATATTTGGGAGTTAGATGTAGGTAAATTGGTGGTCCCTGGAGTGTTCATGGATGTGGATCTCCTAACTCAGATTGCACACAACTATGACCCTATTACTAAATGTGTTAGGGATGTAAATGGAAAAGCCCTCATTGAAGTAAATGATGATGAATTCAGAAATGTATTTGTGCTCAGTGAGGTGTCTAATTATTTGGAGCCCATTAATTTTAAATCATTTGCTCAAGTCTACGATGGATAGAGGAATCATCTTAGAAATGGGCCTCTTAAAGAATTCTTTGTTAAAATAGGTGGATTGACTGTTGTAGGACCTAATACCATTGAGCCTTTCTCCTTAAATATGTTCACTCTTAGAGCCAAAGGATTATATTGGTCACTTTGCTAGATTTTTGGAGAGGATGCTGAAGTGAACATGCCAACTCATTACATGTTAATGATTGCTCAAGTTTTAAATCCATCTCTGGCTGTTACATTTGATTACTCCCCCTATATTATTGATGCAATCCATGAAGGCTTGATAGGGATTAAAAATGGTAAGGTGGATAGGCCTTTTGGATGGTACTCCCTTCTTATGCATCTGTTTCTATTCAAGGGTTGTGATTACTTTGCAAATGAGATCGATCTGGTGAAAGAAAAAGATGGGGAGAAAATGCCAGTCTAGCTATGGAGCACAGTGATGTCATGGGATAGAGAAGATGCTAGCCACTTGAAGTTTGATAAGTGATTTGCATCCAAGATCAAAATTCTCTTATATTCAAAGAATCCAAGGGTCCCTAAAGCTCTTCTAGAGTTCCTTAGGTTAAAGGAGTTTGCAGAAGAAATTAAAATTGTCCACAATTGGGGTGACATGTACTTGTACCCTGTCTCCACAGTTTTCAGAGTGTACGGTTTCAGAGGCACTCCATTTTTGTTACCCTATTAGGTCCCACTGAAAATAGGAATTGCAGAAGTCCTCAGGCAGATTGGAAGTGTGCAAGAGGCAAAGCTATCTAACAGAGGAAAAGGGACCATTTTCCCTACAATAATAATAGCACACCAGTTTGTGATTACCAAAGGAGGATGGAAGTGCTTTGAGGAATTCTTTCAACCCTACCATTTGTCCACTGCAGTGTCAAGATTTTCTGACCTTGAGGATTTCTTTAATAATATGTTCAGAAGGAGGGCAATATGCAAAGGCAGACCTCACCAATTCCAATTCCTTGAAGACCTCATCATAAATGAGTTTGATTTGGATGAGCAAGAGCTGAGGAAAGAGAAATGGGTGGCCTATAAGAAGGCTCTAGATTTTGTGCATCAATTTGACACCAGTTATGACCCTTTGTCCAATTTTCACCCTTTTGAGGAAAAGACAAAATTCTTAATTCTTTAATTTGAAGATGTAATGCAAAAATTGAAAGAGAAGAGGGAAGCAGTGATTAAAAATAACCCTGAGAAGGAAAGACTAGTTCTAGCTAGGTCTACATCTGCTAAAACAATCCCTCCTAGTGACTATGTGCTACATAGAAAATCTAAGTATAGTGTGTTGGTGCCAACAACGGGGGAACCTTCTACTTCAAAAGGGAAGAGGAAAATACAAGATGCCATTGACATTCAAGAATCCCTAAAGAGGCAAAGGGTGGGAAAGGAAGTGCAATCTAATGAGCCCTTGTATTCCCCATCTCAATCCCCTATTCATATAGGAGATGAACAGGCAACAACTGAGCAATTATTGCAGTTAGGGAGTCTTGGGTAGATAGCTTATACTTATGATGAAATAGAGGATAGAATGCCTCAAGAGCTGGAAGATGCTGAGATGAACATTACCACCAATGAGTTCAAAGGCCAAGAACTGGATCCTGCCATTAAATAGGCCAGTGAGGAATTCTTAGCTGATAGCAATTTTGTCACCTTAGGAGCTTTCATGCAGTTTATGTGGAAGCAAAATATTGATAAGTTTAATGCCATATGTGAGAAGAGGAAGGGTGAGTAGCCCCACAAGGATGCATCTGTGGTGGAGGAGGAAATAAAGCAAGAAATGGTCACCGAGTTTAAGACCATCACTACTAAGCAAGGAAGGGAAATGGTAGCAAAGGCTGGTGTACTCATCCTCCCTGAATGGGATATAGAAAATGCCTTGGTTCTAGAGGCAATCAGGAAAGAAACCAAGCGTATGGAAGGAGTAACCTTCAACAAAGATGATGCTAGCTTGGTCATGTGGTCTCTAAAGAGAGATGAAAATAAAAGGAAAAAGGATGCCCTAGAGTCTAGCTACCTTGGAGGCATGATAGTAAAGAAGGTACAGAGTACTAGAGTGGTGGAGGCTACTAGCACAGTCTTAGAGATTGCAAAGTTCAGTGTTGCAGTGGCAAAGAAAGAAGTAATGGAAAAGGTAGTTGTCCAAACTAAGTTAGAGACTGTCCTGAAAGCTTACAATGATGCCAAAGGAGATGTAATGAGCCGAGACACTATTATTGCTAATTTGAAAAGCCAATTAGCAGGTCAATACCATTGAGGTGGGTCCTCAACATTGATGATTGCCTCTTCTCCTGCATAGCCTCCCTCTACTAGCCCTATCATTGAATTCCCACCTTCTCCTGCACCTTCTAGTTCCCAATTAGTTGAAATCACTCCTCAGGAATTGGAGAAGCTAAAACAGGCTCAAACCTGTTTGCAAATAAATATGAAGAGAGAGTGAGGGCCACAATTTTGAGTTTTGCTGACACTGTAGGTTCATCACTAGTTTACAACAATATGAGCAAAGTTTTGGATATGTGGAATGAGCTAAATGGAGACAAGGCTTTTCTAATGCCTATTTTGGACAAGTGGAAGCATAAAGAGGAGGACTTAGAAATTATTTGTGTATCTTATGATGAGGCAAGGGCTAACCCCATTATCAAATCCACTTGTGACATGACAAAGGACCTGGCAAAGTTAGCAGAAGGAGTGGATAATGTAGAAAGGAAGATCAACTTGTACAAAAAGGAGTACACTGAGCAAGTATTTGAATTATTTCTAGGGGGTTTTTCCAGTCCAACTCAATTGAAGGACAAACAAACATGGCTTAATGAATTAGGAGTCAACCTATCATTAAGGATAAAGGGAATCATTAATATAGATGATACTTCCTTATTTGTTAGGACGGTTGAGGAGATAGAGAAAATTAAGTCACACTATGGTTTCCTAAATTCAGAGGTCAATAAAATGAGGAACTCTTGGAAGAGATTAGCAAAGACAAAACGGAAAGTTTTAATCACTCATGGCCTACTAATGACGTGTACCAAGAGTGGACAAGAAAGTATGCTATGCTGGATGCAGAGGTTCAAGAAGAAGCTGCAAAATGACAACCGCGGGAAAGGGGCCATTAGAAAGTAAAAAATATTTTATACTTCTTGTTCAAACAAGAAGTTGGTTGTAAAAAACCTTTTGAAAAGGTCTGAAGCTTGTATGCATCCATACTATTATAAATGGATACCAGGACTAATGAGAAATGATTGGAAGAATTTGTAAAGAAACTCTGCAGAAATTTATCTAGTTTTTGTCTAAGATCATAGAGAATATTTCCAAGTTTTGTAAGATTTTTTCAAAATAAATATCAATATACAGACCATAAACTTTTGAGCCTAGAATTTGTGTTGTCTTCTGGTGTGCTTTCAAATATTTACTAGTTTGATTGTAATGTAGTCTTTATAGATATGTTTCTTAGCTTTCTTCTTTAGGAGAGGAATTAAATACGCGAGGAATATCTCTGTCAGTATGTTATTTTGTTTGAGACTTTGAATCTGATAAACACTATCTAGTCTAATAAGGAAAGACTCTTATATATGTCAGGCATGTATGGGGTTGATAGAAGCCAAAGTGATGATATGTATAGAGATGTTTAATTGTGAAATCCTTGTTTAAATTAGATGACTCTGTGACCTAGATTGGGCACTGGTATCAGTTGTAGTTCTCTTACTAGATTTCTTGTAGATCAATACTGAACATGAGCATAAGCTTTTCTTTCATTATTTCAGTTTGTGTTTGAGGCGATAAGATTCACTGGTTTTGGACTGGTTTACTGTGGACCTATTTTAAAAGTGTGAAATTATTCACAAAAGATATACCCGCCTGAACTTGGGATAAGTTCAAAGTGTAGGAAGTTCGTGAAACCTTGTCATATGTTGCTCTGAGGTTCTTTTTCTTTGATCTCTTTATTTGCAGACAAAGTTATTATTTTTCTTATAAGGGATAAGAGGGGAATCAAAATTTGAGAACAATAGGGTCAACGTCCCTCATGGGGATTTGCGACATAGTTTAATAGCCTCCTATGGATTCTATAAGTCTAATGGTTGTATCAGGCATTGAAAGGTTGATTTTTTGGTGCAACAAGAACCCTAGCTTGTAACCAGTGGTATCAAAGCTTGGTCACAGGTTCAAATCACCCAGGTCACGACGAGTGATGCTGGGAGGGGGATTGTTGGTAGTGGGCTAGTGTCCCTCATGGGGATTCATGATATGGTTTAACAACCTCCTGTAGATTCTATAAGTCTATTGGTTGTATCGAGCATTGACAGGTTGATCTTTTGGTGTAACGACAACCCTTGCTTGTAACAAGATTCTGTTACATTTATGGGTACATTGTTAGGAGATGCTTGCATCTTGAGGACTCACAAAGTTCTTGGTATAGATTTGGTTTTATACTTTCATTTGACATGTTTATCCTTGTTGTTTGGATGGATTATATTATGTCATGGTACACTCTTGATGCACATTTAGAGTTTTGACATGATATGGTTATTCAATATGTTCATATGTAGCATGTTATCTCTTTGAGATGGATTAGATCATGTTGTCATGTTTATGAACCTGATTCGGCCATTAGAGCTTTGACATTGATCTTGGTAGTTCTCTTTGTATTGGGTACATGGTCATTTGCTTGATTATTTCATGGTGGTGCTATGTTGCATTTGGAGTTTGGCATGGATTGATTGGTTACGGGTTCTCATGGATACTTGGAGATGTTGGTGATGTTAGTACTTTGTTGTGATTAGAGATATGTGTTGGGACAATTGGTTGTTTCAGTAGGAAGTCTAAGGAGTATTCACCTGGTATGGACTTGAGAGGAGATTGTTCTTAGTGTGAGTCATGATGACTTGGATCACTTGATGAGCATTCTCATTCCCCACTCTTGGTCTACTCAACAGTTTACTACTTAAGAGGTATTGCCCATTGCTCCTTTCAGGTGCATTATGTTTATGCTTATCTTTCATAGATATGGATCTTGAGATATGGAGATGTTTAGTTCTGGAAGGTTCATTTGAGAGATTTATAGCATTGGTTATCTCCTTGTTTATATGGTTTGATATTAGTTTGGGAGATGGTTTATTGGGCTTATTCCCTAGGCTTGGGAATGGATATTTAGCTTGATCTTTTTGGTTATGTGAGGCTTACATCCATGTTGATTACATGTTATATATGTTTGTTTGGTCCAAGGGATTGAATGGTGTTTGGGTGTGTTATACGTGTCATGTGGGGTTTTATGGAGGAGATCATACTTGACATAGTTAGCATTTAGAGGTGTGTGTAGAAGGACATACTATGAGATTTGATTTGTAGTGTTTCTCTCTTTGTTTTGATTATCTGGAGGTTGTTCGGAGCTATGTGTTCAGTGGTTATGTGTTCCCAGGTTGTGTTCATGTGTTGTCATGTGGGAGATGGCATAGAGGTTCCTTTATCTCTTTCTTTTATTGGTGTAGAGAACATGTGAGAATGTTGGAGACATGATGTCAGAGTGGTACTTGCAGGTTATCGGTTCACATGATGTCATATTGATGTGGATGTTCTTGATGCTACATGGTCACACTTCTATGATATGTTGTTAGTGGATTCATTTCTAATATTGACATTACCTATGTAGTGGGAGTTCCTTGGTGTAGATACGTGGAAGGTATTGAACTTGGGGCTTATGGTTGCATGTTACAGGTTGCATATATTGATGAGATGTTATTCACTTGGTTTGTATGCCTTGGAGACATGTATAGTTGATGTGTTAACACTTGCTATAGGTGTTATTTCAGCTATGTAAACAACTACCTTTGCATTGGATACCTTTGGATTAGTGTTTGTGTTTGGATATCAATTGATGCAGGACTTAGCATTTATTGCGACAGATTGTGTAGCTTTCTTTTTGGATGGCCTTTTCATGTTTAGTGGCAGTGGCATGATGGAGGGTGAGAGAATTCATATATGAGATGGTGGTCACTTTGTTTCTTGTTGTAGGTATCTTGGTGGAGCACATGGAGCACTTGGATTCCATGATGGTATATGTGTGTGGAGAGACCAATCTCTTGTTCATGTGACACATTACTTCTTGGCCCTTATGCAATGTATACAACAAGTGGGAGAATTTTGGGAAAATGGTGTTGTACACCTTGCATAATAGTGTTTCATTGTATTATTTTATTATAATGAGTGGTAGACATGGAATTATGTTATAATATCATATTGTATTGTTGCACGTAGGAGAACCTAGATGGACGTGCAACATGTAGAGATTCCCTTGGAATATTCTTGTAACCACTTGATGAGCTGTATTGATACATTGGTATTATTATATTGTATTTATTTAATATTGGAGAATATAATTGTGATGAAGTACCCAATATTAAATGTGGGTCAAGGGTAGGTAGGAAAAATATTATATTTTATTGTCACATGGTTTTGATGTAATACCACTTGGTGATTTTGTGGGAGCTTGTGTTTATAAAAGCAACCACAAGGGTAGTTGTTTGGGTTAGCCAAGTTAGCATTTGTGAAGGAGGAAGCATGGCATGGGATGTGTGGATTCATGCTTGGTCACATGGAGTGCTTGGTTATGGCTGAGTTTTTAAAGGCTTTCCATAATTGTATTGTAATGGTTTCATTGCTAATAATACATGGTGGATGATACATTGATTTTGATTGGTCCTTGGATTAGGACTTGATTGGATTGGATTGGATTGGATTGGATTGGATTGGATTGGATTGAATTAGATTGGATTGGGTTGGATTGGATTGAATTGGATGATTGATTGATGAGGGATTGGATAATTGAATTAGAAAGATGGATTGATTTGATTGATTGGAAATTTGGAGATTTGATTGGATTAGACGGAGAATGATTATGGAAGAATGGATAAATAATATTAAGAAGAAAGGGGAAGGCTACCCAAAGTCAGATGAATGATTTGGACAAAAAATGTTGGTTGAGGAAGGATGATTGTTTGTATGGACGAAAGTGAATTGGGGATTGGAGAATTACTAATATTATGATGAAACAATATGGATCTGGTCAACTACTGAGAGGGGGGGGGGGGGGGGGTGAATCAGTAGATAGAAAACAAACTGAACTTTCACCAAACTTAATTCCAACTCAGAAACAACTTGCTAAACTAACTAGTTTAGACATTGTATCAAAAACTATAATTGCACTGTCAAAATTTACCGATTGAGCAAAAACATCAATGATACAATGCAACAAATCTGAAACTCAAATAACATTTAACCAAAATATTAAACCACTTTACTAACATTAGTAATAGCTCATTTCAGGTCACTTCCGATCATCTAAACATATCTAAGTGGCTTTACCAGTTAATCATATCAACCATATCAAAACACATCCACAAAATCATTCACCACTTGACACAATGATTTTTCACGTGGAAACCCAAATGGGAAAAACCACGATGGGGATGAATACCCACAAGTATTTTAAACTCTTTTGAAGTTTTCCCTATTAGGAGCCAAGCCTTGTTAGAAGCTTATACAACAATGTCCTGTTAAGAACAGATCCGGTTAAGGACCACTCGGTTAAGGGATTGACTACAATACCCTGTTAAAGGTAATACCCTGTTAGGAGTAACCTCGGTAGAAGATTTCAAATCCAAGCTAATGGATCACCTGGTTAGAGGATTTAAACAACACAAAGCCTATTAAAGCTTACCCAATTAAGGAATTTAACTGTTGTAATGTTTAGAGAACAACAGGTTCTTTGCTGATATGGAAATAGCACTACCTTGCTTAATCAGATCTTTTTCTACTCCTATCTTCCTTCACAACATTCTGCAAACATTCCTTCTGGTTCGACAATAATCACACTACCACGCTTAACCAAATTTTCCAACACAATTTCAAAACAACTCATCAAACTTATAAGCAAATATAATAGGTTGGTAACACACCATAAAACCTACAAATCTCATAGAGATTACAGACATATCGGTTCAATCATAACCATTGGATTACGTAGCAATCAATTACACATTGTTCTAGACAACTTAAACCGCTCCTAGATCACCACACATTAGATCTTGTAGCTCATCACACATTTTTCACTTCATGCTATTTGCTTATTCCCAAGATAAACGGTTATCTTCACACACCAAAACCATTTTGAAACTCATCACATGCATCATGATTACATGGCATCTCCATCTCCAATCATCAATCGATCATAGATCATCACAACCGATTCTCCAAGCTCCATCGGTTAGGGTTCAACTTATCAACTGGTTAGGGTTACAAATTGATCTTTGCTTCAAATACCGATATGTGAGGCCTCACCTTGACTCAGTCTGACATTCAGTGGATTTTATATTTAGACTATTATGGATACTTTATTTTGATGCATTTTGAGACTTAGAACTTATATGATTTTAGGATTTGGATAACATTGCTATGTTTTGATGATTTACTTATATGCTTTATGAGATAGAACACTACATGATTGTTAGATAGGATGATATTGCAATGATAGATGTCGTTATTAAATTTGCAGGACTTTACTATGATAATAGAACTATGATGTATGGTTAAGTTTATGTGAATTGGGATGAAATTGCTTATGTGAAATTGCTTGATAAAAGATGTATTTAATCTGTGCAGATGAAAATTGTATGCAAGTGATGATGTGTATTGTTATTCCTTTGAATTATATTATATGTGGATATTTGAAAGTACTAATGTGTAAATTGATATGAACAGGAAATTTACCATGTGACCATGGAAAATTACGGAGAACCAAACCTAGACTTATGTATGTTCGTAAGCTAGGGGTTGTCTATTTGGAGAGACAACACCCCGTTTGTGTTGTATTTTATTCGTAACAGTATATGCTGCATGAGTGTTAAGTGTTATTTAAATTTAATGTGTAAAATCCACAAGAGATGATTTCATGTTTTATTTTGTAAAAGTGTTTTATTTGTGTCACTTGACACGTGTGGATTTAAATTTAAATGTTTTATTTTTGTCTCTTGGAGGGAAAGTGTTTAACTATAGTTTTTTCTTAAATAATTTAACGTGTTGTCATAAATACCTTGGGAAAGAAATCTTTGGAGTGGTCAACATATGTTTCACCCGAAAATAAACTTCAGAGGGGTTTAAAATGGGTTAAATGAACACCTAGGGGTAGTTTAATAGGGTTTCCTAAAGCCCATAAGGTATACCTAGGGGTTAGGGGTAATTTTAGGCAAGTTTCTACTTTTAAGTGACCTTTTTGACGCTTTAAAAATTGGCTTTTTTGAGTTGTGCGAAAATTGAAAATTAGAAGTTTAAATCTAATTGAGATTTTTCCTATTCGAATGAGAGTCTTTTTGCATTCTGCTTTACTTTCCTTTTTGGTTTTTAGAAACTTGTGAGAACTCAGAGAATGAGCTTCTTAAGCAAGAATTGGAAAATTTGAGGGTAATCACCCACTCTCCATTTTTGGAGACAAGAGAATTTTTGAAAAGAATAGAATAGTTTGGAATAGAAAATTTGACTAAGGGTAGAAGAAGAAGATCTGTGGATTGGGCAGCTCTTCCTCAAATAGTATACTACCATTGGGCAGATTAAGGTTGGTTTGATTATTCTTTAAAATGTCTATTTTCTTGTATTTGTTTGAGAGTATGATTGGTGTAAGAAATCTGTGTTCTTGAATGTCTTGTTTTTAGAATTTCATTTGGAATTTCTGCATTATGTTTTGTTGTGTTTTGGGAGTTTTCTCAAGACCTCTTACTCTTGGGAGAGAGGAGGATCTTGTGGGTGGTAGCAGTGACAACCCTCGAGTGAGAGACTCTCGTTTGAGAGCGATCACAAGGGATCTTTGTGTGACCCTTGCTGCATGGCCTGTTTGTGCAATGGGGGTCATAAGGAGGGATATAAGGCTAGAATGCCTTAGGGGGGCATAAGGAATATGGGGTTGAGATTCTTGATGTATTTATGGTGCCATGAGGTGGCTACTTATTTTTTCATACTTGCAGTTCTCCTCAGGGTATTGGTCCACTACCACCCTTAAAAAGGTCATCACCAAAGTGTGGTGCCGTGAAGCCAAGTTGGGAGTGTGTCTGAATATCTATGTGTGTATTTTTGTCTTCTATGTGTTTGCATGTTTGTTACCCGTCTAGGGCTTGGTTCTCTGAGCTCGGGGGTGGCTACCAGTTAGCCTAGGCTGGGAGGTGAGCACTCCGTGGTCATATTTGTGTTTCTATTATGCAGGAATGCCAGGAGAAAAGACTAGGAAAAGTGAAAGGTTGCAGAAGAATATCGTTGAAGAAATTTTAAATTGATTTGCAGTTATTAGTTTTAAATTTGATAGGAGAAATACATCCTCACTCATAGAAATGAGAGGCAAGTTGTAATTTTGAAAATAGACATGAGATTTGTTGTTGTAGTTAAATAAAGAAACATCCTATAAATTTGCAGAATATCGTTAGAGTTGTAAAAAGCTAGATATGCTTCTATTTTCTATTTAAAAAAAAAAGATTTGCTTTTTGATTTGCATGCAATAGTTGATTTTTTTGCAATATAAAAAAAAATCAGTTTTATTTAAATCTGAGTTCTTCTTTTTAGCTGAAAATCTATCTCCATTTTAATTGCAAAAAATCATGATTTGTACTTGCTGTTAACATGTAAATAAATTAGTTGTTTTATTAGTTGAGAAGTCAATGATTGTATTTATTTCAGAAAAGTATAATGCTTTCCTAAAATAGTATTTCTTAAGTTTAAAAAAAAATTAATTCTTAGAATTCTGTTTCCTGCATACCATAGATTACAATATATAGATTTCGATATAGTTCTGGATATATATATATATATATATATATATCCATTAAAACAGACGTAATCCATATTTCCTTTTCTACAATGGTATATCAAAATCTTTCATGATTACGATGTTAGTTTAAGAAAAAGAATTAAAACTATTAGTCATAAATAAATATATATATAAATATATATATATATCTATATGCATGTAGAAATCATGGGTATATTTATATATATTTTTATATAAAACATGCCATATAAATACCTTGCAAAACAAATGAAAATGTGAGCCTAAGTTTATTTACCATATATATATATATATATATATATATATATATATATATATATATATATATATATATATATATATATATATATATATATATATATATATATATTAATTTAGCATAATGAGTTACTTGTTATTTTGTTTCTTTTTAAAAAAAAATTTTGCATGTAAAATTAGTGTTGAGAAATATATATAAATATATATATATATATATATATACACACATATATATATACATATATATATATATAAATATATATATTTATATTATATATAAATTTTTTAAAAATTTTTTTTTCAAAAAAATTTATAACAAAAAAAGGGAAGGGTCGAAGCACTGTGCATCGCACAGTGATCGGCGGCACGCCGCGCACTGTGCAATGCACAGTGACTGGCGGAGCCACGCACTGTGCAAAGCACAGTGGATGGCGGTGCCGCACACTGTGCAGTGCACAGTGAATGGCGGGGCCGCGCACTGTGCGCTGCATAGTGGGCGGCAAGGCCGAACACTGTGTAGTGCACAGTGGGCGGCCATGGCCGAGCCGCCACCATTGAAACCCCTGCCTCTCCTGGAATTCGCCCCTTTGCCGTATACTCTCTCTTAGTTCGGCCCTGCAACGCGGGGTTGAATAAAACAAAAAAAATATATATCAAACCCTAGCCCGGGTAGGGCTAGGGTAATAAAATAAAATATACTGTTTAACTCTTGTTTATAAATATAAAAAAAATCCCTAATTAGGGATTACATGAAAATTGTTTTTTTTAAAGTTGTGGAAAATCTATATTTAAAATTTGTTAGGATTTTCAATTTAGATAGACGTGGAAGCTTTAATTCGGATTAATTATTTTTTTGAATAAACTATTCGGGAAGCCTTGATTAAATAGAAAGGGAAATTAGTTCCTTGTAAACTAAATTTGACTTTGGAAAAATAATTTTCTCCTTCGAATAATGTCATTAAGAAATTAATTTGACACTTTAATCCGTTAAATTAATTAATGTTTTAAAATGAAATTTAGACAATATGGCTTTATTGGAGATCAATTTTTATCTACGTCTACCATTTAAATGAGTTTAATAAATTAAACTAACGACTATATTTGATGAGAAAATAAATTAAAACATTTAGTTTTCTGCAAATGAATTTTAATTAAGTTTCGATACTTAGTTAGTATCAGAGTTAGTTCGATCTTTGTTATGACCAACATGTTAACACATGTCGTGATAGCAAACTTTGTTAATTAACTAGTCGTTTTAAAAAAAAAAAAAATCGTTCCGTTTTTGCCCTAAATTTTGGGCATGACATGATACCGGTTTCCTTCACTGCTTTACTACCGGTTGTATTATGACATCATTACTGGTTGCAATACATATCCATTACTAGTGACTATTGACATCAATGACAACACTCTACTTCATCAATGCAATCTTCATGCAATGCCAACAATCTCCCCCTTTGGCATTGATGGCAATATAAATATCAATGCCCTTTGATTGTGATGATTGAGAGTAAAGCACATACACAGGTATAGGAATCCTGGTTTACATTTTCCCCATATACTCTCCTTCAACTGTATCTTCATGTCTTCAGCTGGTAACTGGTTATTCAATCATATACAATTCTTCTCCCCCTTTGAAAACAATGCCAAAGTGAAGGTTAACCATTCCATGCTTCACTGATCTGCAACTATCTGCTCCCTCTGTGGAGTAGCTCCACTCTACACCAATCCATCTTAAATATTTTCAATAGGCTCTGGGATTGATGGCTTCCCCATCTTCTTAATTGACTTCATGTAGGGGTACAACCCCTAACTTACCTCTAAGATATTCAAATGTAGCCTTAGGCAGAGGTTTAGTAAAGATATCTCCTAGTTGTTCTTTAGTATATACATGCTCTAGTGACACATCTTTACTTTGCACTTTTTCTCTCAAGAAATGATACTTCATCTCAATATGCTTTGTCCTAGCATGCAACACCAGGTTCTTTGAGATGTTTATCTCACTGGTGTTATCATAGAAAATCCTTATCGGTTCTAATATCTTCAACTTGAAACCTTCCAAAATGTGTTTCATCCAGATTGCTTGGGTACAATTCATATATGCAGCAACATATTCAACTTCTGCTATTGATTGTGAGATACAACTTTGTTTCTTGCTTCTCCAAGACACTAGTCTTCCTCCAAGAAAAAATGCTCCCCCGGTTGTACTCTTCCTGTCATCAACATTGCTTGCCCAGTCTGCATCTGTATAGACTTTTAAATCAAAGTCTCTTGCATATGGATACCATAGTCCATAATCAATTGTTCCTTTTAGATATTTGAAAATTCTTTTGGTTGCTACCATGTGTGTCTCCTTCAGGCTTTTCTGAAATCTGACAACCAATCCTACTGCATGAGCAATGTCTGATCTGTTGTGGACAATATAATGTAGTTTACCTATCATTGACCTGTACTCCTTTTCATCCACTGATGCAGAATCATCTTCCTTAGATAATTTACATCATGTAACCATTGGTGTTCCAATTGGTTTACAGTCTCCCATTCTAAAAGTCTTCAATACTTCTTTCACATATTTGGACTATGTGATGAAAACACCTTCCTTCATCTGTTGGATTTGGAGACCTATGAATTTATTTTATCTCACCTACCAGTGACATCTCAAACTCATTCTTCATTTCATTAGAAAATTCATGACACATATCATTATTTCCTCCAAAAATGATATCATCAATAAAAACCTCACTTTACAATACCTTATCTCCTTCTGACTTGAGATATATGTTACTGTCTTCACTAGTTCTTTGAAAACCTATCTTCACCTAGTGAGAGTGCAATCTTTTATACCATGCTCTTGGTTCTTGCTTCAATCCATATAATGTCTTATATAATTTGCACATCATGTCCTTTTCTATAGTTAAAGCATAACCATCTGGCTGTTCAATGTAGAATTCCTCTTCCAATATTCCATTTAGGAATGCTGACTTAACATCCATTTGATATACTTTGAATCCTCTGTATGCTGCAAATGCAAGTATAGTCCTTACTCCTTCTAATCTTGCAACTGGTGCACATGTCTCACCATAGTCTTCACCTTCTTCTTGTGCATATCCTTTGCATACCAGTCTGGCTTTATTTCTAACCACTACTCCATCTTCATTCAGTTTATTTCTGAATACCCATTTTGTACCTATTACATTCTTGTTCTCTGATCTGGGTACCAATGACAGTATTGTTCTTCTCTATCTGGTCAAGTTCTTCTTCCATTGCCTTGATCCATTCTTCATCTGCAAATGCTTCTTTTGCATTTCTAGGCTCAATGGTGGAAATCATACATGAGTTCTCTCTAAGCCTTGTTCTTGTTAGCACACCTGCATTCATGTCTCCAATAATCTGATCGAGGCTATGATTGAGTCTAACATACATTTGAATAACATGATTTGTTTTTTAGGTTCTTCTTCTTCTTCACTTTCTTCATCTTCTGCTGGACCTTCCAGTTCTGGTTGAATTGGGGCTTCCTTGTTCTGTTCACCAACTTCTGGCTTCACTGGTTTCGGTCCCAAAAATAGCGTGTAAGGTTCTTCTTCTTCCTTCTCTTTACTGGTTTCTCCTGATTTCTCAGGAAACTCATCAACTCAGACATTTACACTTTCAATGATATTTTTAGTCTGGTTGTTGTAACACTTGTAAGCTTTGCTCTTGGTGGAGTAACCAAGAAATATGCCTTCATCACTCTTGGCATCAAACTTACCAACATAATCACCTCTTTTGATAAAACATCTGCTACTAATTTTTTTAAAGTAATTGACATTAGGTTATCTACCATACCAATACTCATATGAAGTTTTGTCCTTACCTCTTTTAACCAGTATCTGGTTCATTGTGTAAACAGTTGTG
The DNA here is from genome assembly GCF_030272615.1 of Cryptomeria japonica. Classification (NCBI taxonomy): domain Eukaryota; kingdom Viridiplantae; phylum Streptophyta; class Pinopsida; order Cupressales; family Cupressaceae; genus Cryptomeria; species Cryptomeria japonica. The sequence goes on from NC_081409.1 coordinate 436,248,654, forward strand.
CTGACAACTTCTCTCCAGGATGTCTTAGCAACATATCCTTGAATTAGCATAGTCCTAGCAACTTCAAGAATTGACTGATTGTTCCTTTCTACAATACCATTCTGCTGTGGTGTCCTAGGTGCAGAAAGTTGCCTCTTAATTCCATTATCTTCACAGTATCTAGTGAATTCCTCTGAAGTAAATTCACCACCTTGATTAGTTCTTAAGTACTTAATCTTCTTTCCACTTTCATTTTCAACTAAGGCTCTGAATGCTTTAAAATTGCTAAATGCTTTTGTCTTGTCTTTCAAGAATGTGACCCACATCATCCTTGAGCAGTCATCAGTAAAATCATGAAATACCGATCAACTTGAACACTCCTAGTTCTCATTGGTCCATAAAGGTTGGTATGAACCAAATCTAGCAAATGTTTTGCTGAGAAAGATTTTCTGTTGAAGGTTGAGGATGTCATCTTACCTAGCTGACATTCCTTGCACAAAGCATTCACCGGTTTGTCCAATTGTGGCAAACCTCTTACTGATTTGGACTTACTGATCTTACAATGTTATCAAACTTTATATGACAAAATCTCCGATGCCAAAGCGAACTATCTTCTACTTTTGCAATTAAACAATTTTTGACTTTAGAGCTTAAATGAAACAAGTTACCTTTGGTCTGTTTGCTGGTTGAAATCAGCTCACCTTTGATTCCATAAATCTTGCAAACTCCATTCTTGAAATCTAGTGGGTAACCTTTGTCATTGAGTTGAGCAACACTCAAAAGATTATGTTTCAGTCCTTCAACCCAATAGACATCATTTGCATTGCTTTTATTATTCAGAGAGATGGATCCATATCCTTTCACCATACAGGGTGAGTCATTTCCAAATCTCACAACACCTCCATTAAACTCTCTCAAAGTAAGAAACTTACTCCGGTCATCGGTCATGTGGTGTGAACAATTACTATCTATAATCCAGTCATTTGAACTATCCATACGAGAGACCAATGCCTTCTGATCTGATGCCTCTTCTTTAATAGAAACAAAAACAATGTCCTCATTTGCATCTTCTTCAGATCCATCATCTGTAATTCCTCCATCAACTGCAATGAGACAATCTCTTTTACCTTTTCCTTTATACTTTTTATACTTCTCTTGTTTTTGCTCATTTTCTCCATTTAGACAGTTAGTAGCAATATGTCCAATCCGGTTACATGCAAAACACTTCAAAGGTAATTTACCTCTGTACTTACCAGTACCTCTGGCTAACCGCTTGGCCAACAATGCTTCAAGCTTAATCAGATTATCTTCATTATCTACCTCTCTACTAGATCTAGACTCATGACTATAGCTTACTTCTCTGCTTTTCCTTACCGGTGGGGTAGAAACTAAAGCTCTAAATGCAGATTCTGATCTTTGAACACTTCCATCAAAACTATTTAATTGAAATGCGGTTAATTTACCAATGATGGAGTTAAGAGTTACCTTTGTTTTATCAATAGACTTGAGTTCCTAAATGACTGCAACTCATATAGCTTATACTGGTAGAAGGGTTCTCAACACCTTGCTTACCACTGTTGTATCCTCCACTGTACCTCCAACACTTTTGATCTCTCCGACTATCTCCTTGATCCTCTGACCATATTGTTGAATTTTTTCTCCTTCAACCATCTGCATATCATCAAATTTACCTCTGAGACTCTCTTCTTTGGAAATCTTAACATGCTCATCACTGCTATAAATATCTTCCAGTTTCTTCCATACTTTATATGCAATCTCCAATCCATGAACATCAACATAATTTGAATCAGACAAGGAACTGATAATGGCCTCCAATGCTTGATTGTTCTCCTGTTGCTCCTTCTTCTGATCATTTGACAAAATCCCACTAGGCAAGTTATATTTAGTAACAACATGTTCCTAATATTGACTTCCTAAGCTCTTGATAGAGATCTTCATCCTATCACTCCAGATTTTATAGTTTTTCCTATTGAACTTCAGACCTTCTTTCTTCATCATGTTCTCCTAGATATTTTCCTCAAGCTATTAGGCTTAAACACAAGAGGACCCGAAATGCTCTCATACCAATTGATAATATGATGAAACAATAAGGATCCGGTCAACTACTGAGAGGGGGGGGTGAATCAGTAGATAGAAAACAAACTAAACTTTCACCAAACTTAATTCCAACTTAGAAACAACTTGCTAAACTATCTGGTTTAGACACTATATCAAAAATTGCACCTGCACTGTCAAATTTTACTTGTTGACCAAAATATCAATGATACAATGCAACAGATCTGAGACTCAAATACAATTTAACCAAAACATTAAACCACTTTACTAACATCAGTAATAGCTCATTTCAGATCACTTCCGGTCATCTAAACATATCTAAGTGGCTTTACCAGTTAATCATATCAACCATATCAAAACACGTCGACAAAATCATTCACCACTTGACACAATAATTTTTTACATGGAAACTGTTACTATTTACTAAGTTGTCATTAGTTTTATGTCCAAAGTCATTCTATATACTCTAGTCGGTTATTACTACCAAAATATTCAGTTGATATGCACATAGTAGTCGGTTATAGAAGAAAGAAGTCACAGAGTTTAATATACACTGAGCTGTCTACCGAGTAACGTTCTATGACTACCAAGCAACAAAGATGGTATATCAAGTTCATACACACCGAGTAAAATGTGTTACCAGATTCATTGAACCTAGACACATATGTGGAAACGTGTTACAAAGATCGAGGAACAAGAAACTGTTAACACATTGGAAATTGCACTTATCGATTTTATATAATTTTGAGGACATTTGTCCAATGAAATAATTTTGTATGGTTATTCATTTAATGAATCATGTTTGTAAGATTGAAGCATGAAAAAGATCACGATTACAAGAGATCTATTTATACAACATGAATTGAGGATCAAACATGTGTGTGAAGCAAGACATATGTGAAAAGCAAAATCATGGGAAAGCACTGTGTGTTATGACTGTTACGATTGACAGAGATACATAGAGGTTACCGAGAAGGATTTAAGAGAATAGTCAAGGAACAAAGTAAACAGAAAGGTTTACAGAGTAAATTTATGGGTTACCGAGGTATGCTATAAGCAAGGTAATTTCATTTTGAGCACATAGAATCTGCTATAACATTTCAAATGTGAAGTTCTAGATATTTTGTAAGATTTTGATTGTAATATTTTGAGTTGTAAGAGAAACCTTTAACAGGGTAAAAGACTCTAACAAATTCTATAAATTGTAAAGCCTTTAACCAGGTGCAACATTTAGAATAAGTATTGTAAAATCCTTTAGCAAGGTAGATCTAAAGATCTTGATACTCCTAATAGGGTAAGCTATTAGAATTAGCTAAACATGTAGCTCTAACCGAGCAACCTTTATTATTGCAGTAGTGAAGTTGTGGGTGTCATCCCCACCGTAGTTTTTCTCTCTAACCAAGAGTTTCTGCGTAACCAAAATATATGTGTTATGGAGTGAATCATGTATTTGATGATTATTAAGAGGTGGGGGTGAATTATTATGCCAAAAATATTTGCACTTAAACACTTTGCAAGACTAATAGTAAATCGGTAAAATAGTTTAGCAGACAAACCAGTTAGCACACATGCAAACCAAATAGAAAAATGCATTCACCCATTGAAGCACAAACACCATAACACAAGAGATTTTGATGTGGAAACACAAATGGGAAAAACCACGGTGAGATGGAACTCACAAGTAACTATCTGTAGAATAGGAACTAGACCGGTTAAGGTCATACAATGTTCTTTACCAGATAAAATCCTATTAGGAATCTCAATCTCTATTAGGAGATAAGTCCGATTAAAGACTACCTTGCTAGAGGATTTTAGATCCACAGATGTGAACCACCTTGTTAGAGGATTTACAAAAGGATTTTGGGCCTACTCGGTTAAGGGCTACAAACTTGTCGAAGATGTGAGTAATCAACAAGTGAGTGATCTAGCAAATAGCACAGATTGCTTGGCTAGATCCTTGATAGCTCGTTCCTAATGCATTCTAGCATTACTTCAGTCTTCTATACAATCATACTCTCTCTGACTCCTCAACCACCTTGAACTCTAGCAACAACAACCTAAAACCCTAGACATGATGTCCTTATAAAGGAATCTGATTTCATGTTGGTCCAATAGGATTACAATACAATTTCCTAGGTTCAATGCATCTAGACGTATTTGGTAACACGACACAAAAAGCACCGTTAAAGTGTCCGCATCGTCAAACAATCGGTGGATGGTAACTCATCACAAAATGCCGGTTGGTAACTCATCACGGAGTATTACTGGTTCATACAAAATACCGGTTCAAGCAAAATGCCGGTTGTCAGTTTGACAAAATGAAGACTGGGAAATATGTGTTCTACCGCTTTGATCCTTCATGCCGCTTGAGATCCTTGAACCGCTTGGGGTTAACATATCGCTTCAGATTGGTAATTACTTTCTGCAAAACACCAATAGTCTAAGGACTATAATGCATCATACTGGTTGGAACATGTACCGGTTGAGCTTTAACTAATACATACAAAAATGATCTTAATGCAAGTGTGTGTCCATCAATGACAATCACAACATAATCATAAAAAATGCCAACAATCTCCCCCTTTGGCATTGATGGCAACACTTAGGAAATTTTGACATCTAGGTGTTTTACAACAAAAATATGCCATAATCAAAATTACTCCCCCTAAGCATATACACTATCCCTTTTGCAGAAAATACAATGTATACTACTTCTTAACAGAAATAACATGAAAGTATACATCAAAACATTCAAAATTTATACTTCTCCCCCTTTGCCAACAAAGACAACAAAAGATTATAGATGAACACCTGTGTCATTAGGATTCAAAGAATAAGAGTTTATGACAATAAGGAATAAAACTTGTCAAAAACAGATTTGAAGTCCTGCAAAAATTGTTTCATAGATAAGGACCAGGACTCAAGTAGGGAGGTTGCCACTTCTTTCTCTGTCTGCATCTAGGAGACCTGTTCTTCCATGGCATCTAGTGTGCTCATCTCCTAAGTCACTGTTAAAGCATCCAGATTAAGATAACATTTTTTAAGAATCTGCAGGCATGGGAGTAGAACCAGTTGGAGTTCCTACAAATCTCGAGTCTGGTTGCTTATTTCCAACTCTAATTTGATAGACTGGATGTGAAACCAGTGAACAGTTTGCCCATAAGTTGTAAAAGAGTCGTATGGCAGCTTGAAAGTACTAATATACAACTGCAAGTCAGTTTGAAGCTTCTGCTTCTATACAAGCACATCATCATAGAAGAGGTGGGGTTGGCAAATCTTACTTAGTAGTAGATTTCCCTCATCCAGAGCATTCCTTATATCCTTCTATGCTTTTTGCAGTTCAGACCAGAGCTCATTAAGCTTCTTCACTAGGGAAATGTTGAGAGCCTTTTGATGCTCTTTCTTGGCATTTGCCTCTGCTACCTCCTCTAAGCTTTGCACTTGATCATCCACTACTGTGCATAGGAGCTTCAATTGGGCCAATGATGAGTCAGTACTGGGGAGGTTTGTACCGGGTAACAAACTGGTAAGATTGTCCACCATCGCTTGGATCACATCTTGCTCCTCTTTCCTCTGTATCACTTCAAGGCATTCTTGAGAAACCTTGATGCTTTGTAGTAGCTCCATTTCACTTCCAGACTGGAGGTCAATGGGACTGGTGAGGTCATCCGGTTTGGCTTGACTACCAATTACCTTAGGTGTCTCCATCTGCGTGCTCTTTGCCGCTTCAGCTTCCTTGTTCTCCTCTGCCTTCTTCTTCTCTGCTTCTTTTCTCTTTTCCTCTTCCTTATCCTCCTCTACCTTCCTCTTTTTTGCTTCCTTCCTCTTCTCCTCTTCCTTTCTCTTCTTCTCATCCTCTTCCTCTTTCTTCTTCCTTGCATCTTCTTGTTTCTTTTTCTCTTCATCTTCTTCTTTTCTTTTCTTCTCTTCTTCTTTTCTCTTTTCTTCCTGTTTCCGTTTCTCCTCATCTTTTTCTTTCTTCTTCTTGTCCTCTTCCTTTTTCTTCTTCTCCTCTTCATCCTTCTTCTTCTTCTCCTCTTCCTTCTTCTTCTTCTCCTCTTCATCCTTCTTCTTTTCCTCTTCTGCTTTCTTCTTCTCCGCTTGCTTCTTTGATTCCTCCTTTTTGTCCTCTGTTTCCTTTTGCTTTACTTCCTATTTGCCTGCTTCTCCTATCTTGTTGCTTCTGATGGTGTACCCTGAGCAACATCCTCTCCATCTAGAGCATCGACATCAATAGTGTCTATGGATTCAGTAACCAGGTTTCCTTCATTGTCAAACACTTCATCTGGTTTAGTTATTGCCGGTTCTTGTTTAGCCTTCCAGTTGGCTTCAACCACTCAATGCATCTTCAAAGCTTCTAGAGAAAGGGTGTGTGTATTCTTGAGCACTTCTTGACCCTTCCCTTCCAGTAACAGAAGTCTTCTTCTTCTCATGAAGAAGAGGCCTTTGTATTTATTCATTACTTCGAACAGTTCTAAATTTGATACATAAGGAAAATGTCCAGCAAAAAATTTCTCTCTCAGTTCCTATTCCTGCTCTATGGCAATGCGCCATTTATTATCTAAGGAATTATACAAAGAATTCGGTGTCTCAAATATAATTTCTGAAGGCGACCGGTCATTAACACATAAATATTGAATGATTTCTTTTTCAACTACTTCCTTTTCATCATCATTAAAGTCATCAAAATAATCAATCAAATCATTCAACACTTTTCTCCTAATTTTTTTGATAGTTCTTTGACAATGTGTCAAAGGTTTGTAGGAGGAGATGTCAATATTTACCGGTGCCGATGATGCCAGTTCATTCTTTATCTTTTTCTTTGCTTGTCATGTCTTCTTAGGTTTTTTCTCAGACACAGTTTCTTCTAAGTCTAGTGAGGCATTCCTTGTCTTCCTCTTTCTCTTGAAGACTTTAGCTGGTGCCACTTCCGATTTCTTTTTAGCCGATGACCGCTTGGTCACTTTAGGACTTGCTGTAGCAGCCGGTGTTGATGTTGAAGGCACTACTTTTGCCTTCTTCACTGAAGGTTCTTTTCCTTTCTTTGCTGAGGGTTCCTCAACCGGTGTTATCCTTTCTAGGTAGGTACCGATTCTCCTTGCCTTTGGATCAAGCGGTGAGGCAATAAGGGTAGAGGCATATCCTTCTAGCATATCATTCATTACCTCATAGCCCATAGGCTCCACTTCCTCTTGTCTGGGATCAACAACCTCCATTATGCATTGATCCACTTTAATGGTGAAACAGATATCATCTTCATATTTCTTGACAATATCACTTGATATTATCATCCTCTTACTCATTTTGCATCTGAACTCATCAAAGTACTTGTTCAGAACTTTAGGGTAACTGGTTCCAACTGCTTGAAGGCTTTCCTTGATTTGCTTGGTTACCGGTTGGTCAACAGACCACTGGACATCACCTACTCCTGGAAAGTAGCCTTGGAAGTAAAAGAACAACCCAACTAGTAGTTGTCCAAACCTGAACCTCAATGCATTATCTTGTTTGATCGATTTAAGATTCAACAGGAGTTGCCTTTGCATACCAGTGCACAGGTCAAATGATGCATCCTCCTTGATCATCCGGTAAGCGACATTTACTGCTGCAATAGATATAGAGTTAAGTCTACTGGTAGAGAACATCCGATAGCCTATCACCATGCAAGCATACTTGACCAGATCATCCTTGATTGAATTGACGGTCATACCTCATGAGTCGCTGACTGAACCAGTGAGCTTGGACATTTCAGTCTTGCTTACCGTCCTTAGGGTTGGCACTTCCCCTATATTGCAGAAACCACTGACGACATGAATTGCTTGCAGTGTAATATCATGCGTTCTTTCCAGGTACATCTTTTCACCATGAACTCTGCTTAGAATGATCCTAATGTGATCATCTGTGAAATCCTCCAGAAAATAAACAACATTGTGGAGCTTCTTCTTCTCCAGAATACTATACTTCGGTTTGATCTTTTTATCTTTTCCACAAAATAAACCTAGCTGCGAGTGAATTTCTAGAGACCCTAGGTCTTCGATTTTACAATCTATGTAATCTGAGATTTCCTCTTCTACTATCACACTAGCTAGAACTTGTGATAGGGCATTATATTTAGACTTGCGTTGAATAAAGCTTGCTGAATCGACAGATGCACTAGAGCTAGGATGGGATGCAAAAGCCATGATAGAAACTGAAAACTCGAAAAATACCTTTCAAAAATCATGAATTTAGGGCTTTCAAATTCTTCTCCACCTCACACTTCGTCGGTTATAGAATCACCACTTTGCATTCTTCTCTTGACCGTTTGCAATTTTCTTTTGAATCTCCTTCAAGGTTTCTAAAATTTCTCTGAATCGCAGCACAAATCACTTTGTCATTGCTCTGCACTTGAAAACCTTCTTCGCTTCAAAAAGTGATAGTGAGAAATGATTTGAAAATTCCTTTTAAACATATTCCTCACCTACCGTAATTAATGCTCCAGCATTAGGGCATAAACCCTAATTTACCTTTTAATGTTTCTGGTCTTCTGCCAAATGATAGGTATCGCATACCAGTTAATGTCTTTTACCGATGTAAACTGGGGGTTTGAAACATTTCGCCATATGCCTCCCCTAAGCTTTTCTAATGCTTAGTTTGCCAGTTCCGATATTTCCACACTAGGTGCAGAAACCAGTTCTTCTTGTAACATTGCTGGTTTCTTCTTCCAGGTCTTGTTCATATCCGCTTTAACAATTTCAACATCAATGTTTCCTTCCGGAGTGACCAGTATGTCATCCAATATGTTCTTTCTTGATCTACAGAATCTGGCAATGTGACCCAGTTTGTTGCAGTGATAGCAGATCAATCTAGGTGCTCTCCAAGGTTCATTATTCATGTTGCTGTTCTTCCTTCTGCATGTTGCAGTAGTGTGACCATGACCATGATAGACCATACAGTTTTCTCTCCATCTGGTTGCTGCTTGATAGCCACTGCTTCTTGGCTAATGATTGAAGGCATTAAACCGGTTGTGATTCTGGTTCACAAAAAGTTCAGGACCAACTCCTTGGGTCCTTTGAGGATATCTTCTAGTATTATTCATAATAGACCTATATTCAGATGCTCTATGCCCAAACTTGTTGCATGAATAACAGTTACCATTGAATTTATAGGATCTAGGCTTATCATTTAGAAAATAAGGAAAATTATTGTAAGCCCTACTCCTACACACATTGGCAGTATGTCCTTCTTTAAGACAGTTAAAGCAAACAAGTTAAAAAAATTTCTTACCTTTATCCTTTGATGCTGGTTGATTCTTTGATGTTCAAGTATTTGTACCAGAGGTCTCACCTTCCTCATGACCGGAATAACCAAGTCCATCAGTATTCTTGATAGGTTTGGCACATTCAAGATTTTTCTCTAGCTTGACAGTACTCTTGTTGAACTTAGCAAGTATTTCCTTTGACTCGGAGAGTTCTTTGGAAATAGCAACATTTGTTTCCATCAGGTTTTCATTCTCAAAGATGACAATGTTTAGTTCTCCTTGCATGTCTTCCTTTTCCACTTTGCTCGCATGGAGTTGAGTAGTTAGGGCACTGATCTCTTGCTTCAGCTTGGAGTTTTCATGATCTTTGTCTTTGACCAGATCTTCAACTTTCCTCTGGTTCTCAAGCTCTTGACACATTCGAATAGTTAGTCCTTCCAATTCTTTTCTCAGATTAGAATTGGATTTATTTAGCTTTTCTACTTCTTGAATCAGGGCTTCCATGTTCGCTTCATCAGAGGAACTATTTTCAGATAGCTCCATCAACTTTTTAGCATGTTCTCTCCTTTTTGCTTGAGATGCCTTGTATTTGACCATAAGATCATCATAGGCTTTCTTAGACTGAGTGAGCCGATGAGTAAGTTCCCTCATTGTGTATTCCCCCATATCTCTTTCCAAGTGGTTAAGCTTTTAGAAAGGTAGGCTCTGATACCAATTGATGAATACTAAGAGGGGGGGGTGAATTAGTATGCCAAAAATCCTTGCACTTAAACACTTTGCAAGACTAACAGTAAATCGGTAAAAAAATTTAGCAGACAAACCAGTTAGAACACATGCAAACCAAATAGCGAAATGCATTCACCCACAGAAGCACAAACACCATAAAACAAGAGATTTTGACATGGAAACCCAAATGGGAAAAACCACGGTGAGATGGAACTCAAAAGTAACTATCTGCAAAATAGGAACCAGACCGGTTAAGGTCATACAATGTTCTTTACCAGAACAGATCCTGTTAGGAATCTCAATCTCTGTTAGGAGATAAGTCTGATTAAAGACTACCTTGCTAGAGGATTTTAGATCCACAGATGTGAACCACCTTGTTAGAGGATTTACAAAAGGCTTTTGGGCCTACCTGGTTAAAGGCTATAGACTTGTCGAAGATGTGAGTAATCAACAAGTGAGTGATCTAGCAAATAGCACAGATTGCTTGGTTAGATCCTTGTTAGCTCATTCCTAATCCATTCCAACATTACTTCATTCTTCTATACATTCATACTCTCTTTGACTCCTCAACCACTTTAAACCCTAGCAACAACATCAACGGCAACAACAACCTAAAACCCTAGACATGATGTCCTTATAAAGGAATCTGATTTCATGTCGGTCCAATAGGATTACAATACAATTTCCTAGGTTCAATGCATCTAGATGTATCTGGTAACACGACACAAAAAGCACCGTTAAAGTGTCGGCATCGTCAAACAATCGGTGGATGGTAACTCATCACAAATTGCCGGTTGGTAACTCATCACAGAGTATTACCAGTTCATACAAAATACCGGTTCAAGCAAAATGCCAGTTGCTAGTTTGACAAAATGAAGACAGGGAAATATGTGTTCTACCGCTTTGATCCTTCGTGCCGTTTGAGATCCTTGAACCACTTGGGGTTAACATACTGCTTCAGATCGGTTATTAATTTCTGCAAAACACCAATAGTCTAAGGACTATAATGCATCATACCGGTTGGAACATGTACCAGTTGAGCTTTAACTAATACATACAAAAATAATCTCAATGCAAGTGTGTGTCCATCAATGACAATCACAACATAATCATCAAAAATGCCAACCGTATGATTGTTATTTATATGTTTTAGCATTATATTATGTTTCAGCAATATTCAGTTTATACTTAACAGTAAAGCAATTGTTGAAGGAAAGATTTGAAGTATCGATTCACCCCTCCCCTCTTAGTACATTAGCTTTCCATATTGGGCCTAACAATTGGTATTAGAGCTTTAATCTTGGAAAAGGGTTTAACTACCTAAAGAGAAAGATCTTATCAATGGAAGTCTACAAACAATCTCGGAGAATTGTGAATCTTCAAAATGAATTGGATCATGCTAATCAAGTGATTGCAGACATGCAGAAACAAATGCAAAGATCACTGAAAGTTAGAAGAAGATTGTCTGATGATATGCAGGACTCTCAAGAGCTAGTGGAACAAATTGAGACATCATCTAAGAACAGTATATCTGAAGAGACTAAAGAAATGATTGGAGCATTGAAAGAAAAGAACAAAGCACTGACTGATCAGCTAAAAGAAATAAAAAGAGAACATGAACATTTCAGCACACAGATGACTGAAAATCTTGATGCATTGAGGATAGCCGAGGATAACATAAGAGATATAGAAAGAGAAAAACAATAGCTTGAAGCATTAGTATCTGAAAAAGAATGATGAAACCACAAGGATGACTGGAATTCAAAGTAATATGTCAGATCAATTGGGTTATGTACATCATGAAGCAAATCTGAAAAATGATGAGAATCAAGCATTGAAACTTGATGTATCAAGGTTGACCGATGAACTTGAAACAAAGAAGAAATCCAAAGAAACACTAAAGAAGAGTTATGAAGCATCAAAGATGTTGGATGAGCAACTGAATACAAGAAGACCCAACAAAGATGCAGGACTCGGTTACAAAGGAAAAGACTCTATCAAGAAGAGAATCCACACTACCGAGAGAGGAGAATCATCAAAGCAAGTTGGAAACAAGAAGAACATCAAAGGAAAGAAGCCTATTTGCAACTACTATGGAAAACAAGGACATACTGCCAACTTGTGCCAAATTAGAAAAGGTAAGCAACCGAATGTCACTAGGTCTAATGGTTATTGTAACAATTGCAATAAGTATGGTCATACATCTAATCAATGCAGGACTAAGTCGGTTAACAATTATCAGAAGGCAAAATTCAGAGGGTTTTGTAAAAACTGCAATAGATATGGACACAGTACCGAGAAGTGTTGGTTTAAGTAGAAGAACTATATGTGGTCTGCACACCGAGAAAATACTAGAGGCTACCAAACTCACACTGATATTAACCGATAGTATACTGCAGTACCATGGGATTATAATACAAGGATATGGTGTGAATGTTATGGAAGATATGGACATATAAGTGCCAACTGCTTTATAAGGTTTGGAATGAACAACTGAAGATCATGGAGAAATCTTGGTATGGCATGTTTTCATTGTCACAAGGTTGGACACTTGGCTAGAGATTGCAGAGATCAACCGAGAGAAGATATTGAAGAAATAAAAAGCAAATTCTAGATGATTTGGAAAAAGAAGGAAATTGTGTCAAATGAAGAAAGTACCTTACCTACCGAGTTAGGTGCATCTATTCCAAATTAATTGGTAAAGGTATGAAGGGACTGCATTCTCTCAAAGTTAAATCTTAAATAGTTCCTATTTTATCATGTACTTAATTCAAAATCTGCATAGCTAAGATGCATTAGCAAGTTTGAAATTTTATCAAGTCTTTTGGAGCACTAGTCAAGTCGGTAAATGCAGGAAGCCTGTCAAGTTAGTAAATGCAAGAAGCCTGTCAAGTCGGTAAATGAAGGAAGCCTGTCAAGTCGGTAAATGCAGGAAGTCTGGCTACTCGGTAAAAAAAAAAAAGTAAACCAGTTTAGTGGAACCGAGTGCATTTAATGTTTTCTGACCTAATTGCATGGAGCCCGATAAGGTAAAATGTGTACTTAAAGATTTTGCACGGTCATTTTTTACTTACCAAGTTTTCAGAAAGCAGAGCGAAGCGATTCAAAGGTGATCAAATCTCTTCTGAAGCGAAATTCAAGGTATTTATATCAATCACAATGCATTGTCAAGCAAGTTAACTGATCATATCAGTTGTGAATATTTGTTTTATATTTACTAAGTAGAAAGCATCTGCTAGTTAAATGTTTTCAAACCCTAAGGCTCTTTCGTTAGTGATTACCCAAAGTTTGAAATAGCACCTAAGATTCAGAAACCTGTTGTTGTTGAGAACATTGAGAAGCCCTCACTGAAATAATCACTACCTCCCAAAGTAGCATCTGAACCAGATGATAAAAATGCATTTTCACTCATTCCAGATAGGGTTTTATTAGTTGAGGATGTCAGATTATTCACTAAGTGTCGTGTTGAGGAACTAGGTCACACAGAGATCAAGGACACATATGGTGAATTGTGTACCGATGGAAAACTAGATAGCAAGTTTGAACATATTAAAATCAAGGGATTGACCGAAGCCCTAACCTATCCGCGAGTCTTCAAACCCTAATGGGTTAAATTTGTTTTGAGCAGAGTTCATGATGACTTTATGTGGTTAGAGGAGAAACCATTTAAGATCACCAAGGAAATCATCCACTTGATCACCGGTTACCCTATTTTGACCATGCCTGAGCTTAGAAAATGATTTCATAGAAGGAATTGATTACTTTAACTGGAGTTGAATCTGATTGCAGAGGTCTGAAACTGAACAATGTCATAGATGTAGAGCTGAAGTTTGCAATTAGAGTCATAGGTTAGTGTTTCTTTCAATCGGCAAGGGAAAACAATGTACCTTGTCCTGCTATTGACTTAGCCTGTAAAATTGTGAAGAAAGGTATGAAGATTGATCTATGCGAAGTGTTGTTGAAAAATCTGTTTGAAAATCTCAACACCATAAGGAAGCCGAAGAAGAACAACTTGGCAAACACACTGAAGTTTGGATCATTTTTGGTATGCATGTTTTTCTATTTTGAGAAATTCTTTCCATCAGTCGCTAATGTAGTTTGGGAGCTACACCGACCAATCACCCATCCAATCAATGACTTCATCAAACAGCTAGGTGATAACTTCAATGAGATAATGGATGATTATTTTAGCAAGTTTTAGGAAAAGATGTATAACAGGTACAAGATACCACCCCAGTTAGTGGAGAAATACAAGGATAGTATATGTTTTGAAGTGGATACCGCCTACTGCTATGTCAATGCGGTAGAACTGAGAAATCAATCTTTGCCACCTATGGGTTATGAGATTGATTTTGACATTACACAGCAACAGATAGATGCTTTTCTTGCACTGCCAAGACATGCTACCGAGATCAGATACGGTACATATGAAGAAGTTAAAGAAAAAGTCAAAATGAGCATTGTAGTACCAAAGGCTGCTAGGAAAGCAACACAAATGATTAAAGCATTAACAGAGAAATTTAGAGAAGGTTCTTCCTCCACTCCTATCAAGAGCGTTCAAGTCATCACCGAGGAGGAATCTGAAGCCCAAGAAGCAGCTATTACATTGAGCACCGAGTTGCCACAAGACAAAATTTTGAAAAGGAAGAAACAAGATACATCCTAGGTATCATCGACTCCTCCAGTGAAGCGCCCCAATACTAGATCATCTGCAGTGTCACCAAGCAAGAAACACAAAAATGGTGCAGTTCCAAAGGTAACAAAAACTTATAAGAAGTCTACTCAGAGACTCATTTTGAATAAAGAGTCAAGTGACACCAAATCTGAAGACAAAAATAAATTTCAAATTGTCAAAAGCAAAAAGGAAGATGTACATAGTGTTGATAATTTTTGTGCCAATTTGAAACAATATGGTGGATTTGGAGCATTTAGGTATGTCAAATATGACTCTTAGACAAAAGAAGAAAAGAGGCAAATAGAAGAGTTAGTTGTATGCACACTTCTTAAATTTTGATTGGTCCCATTGGAAGTAACTAATTCTCTTGCAGAATCATTGTACTTACACATTGATAATAGGTGGAAATATGCTATGGACTCGAAAAAGAAGATGAGAGAAAGAAGTCTGGTGCATCTCTTTCCAAACATGTAGGTAGATGAGATAAGTGAACATCTGAAAAACTACCACACAAACTTCCTAGTCAAGCAAAGAACCTTGAAACTGATGAATGACCTTTATCTTGAAGTAGAGAAAGAGAAAAAAGAAAAATGGCAAGAAATTTTTTTGAATCAAGAGTGCTGATGAGCAAGGTGAAGTTGAAATAGTGGATATCACTGAGCAAGATCCCACTGAAACTATACAACCTGATGAGGATGTCATGGATACCGAGGAACATGAACAAGAAATGATAGAAGGGAATGCTTATGCCAAACTGGTATCATGTGAGTCAGTTCTGGAACAAGTCAAGTCCTATCCTCTAGTAAGTCAATATGTTTCAACCGAGGCACCTCAGGATACTGAACAAGGAAAAGAGGGTCACCAGTCTACAAAAGGAGAAGCTACTTCTCAAGCCACTGGGGAACAAACTTCTCAAGCCCCTTCAAGTACTAACAATGTTACAACTGAGACCCCAAGCAAGGATTCACCGAAGGATACATCCGAGGATAAAGAAATTGACAAAAGTGTTGCCTCTACCGAGCAACCTACCGAGGGTGAACAAGCCTCCCAAGCCATTGTATTAGTTCAACCGGTGAAAGCCTCCTCCTCTAAAGAAAAGAAAATGAAAAAACATAGTTTCAAGTTATATTTGTCAAAACCAATTGTGTTGCCGAATGTAGACATATCCAAATTAAAAGGGAAAGCACTTATTGAATTTGGTGAACTATGAAAAGCCAAAGACGAACGAGAAAAACAAATGGCTATTCAAAAGAAAAACAGAGTACTTTAGAAGGTCAAAGCACTCTTAACAAACATGCTACCTGAAGCTACAGTAACAAAAGATGCAGCCATCCATATTCAACTGGATGAACTCCTCACTAAAATAGAAGCATCTGGAGTAGATGAATCTAAATACCTGAGCAAATTGAAGGACAAAGAGCTCACTGCAAAAATGATTGAAGAGGTACAGAAAGCCATTGCTATTGGTAAAGTAAAACTTGTCAAATTTATTGCTGAGTTGTCCCCTCAACTCAAGCACATTCTTTATTTATTTTAGAAACTCTGTACATTTTCTTTATTCATTAAAGATATCAAGAATAGAACAAAAGTGATTGAGAAAGAGATCACTGATCTCTCTAATAAATTGACCACTGAGCCAAATTCTATTCAAAATTTCTATACCAAGTTACAAACGCTCATGGCTCAACAATTGGAACTTAGGAATGAAGAGCAAAAAATAAGGATGGACATTATGACTCTTCAAACCTTATTCATTCCACACTTGTCCTCCGTCCAAGAACAGATCCACAAGGCTACATCCTTATCCACTCACCCAGAGGGAAGCACTTTAGATGGTCTGATTTTACTATTAGCCGATATTACAGCTCAGAATTCACTCATGGATAATGTCAAGGATGCCCTCTCTTCTGCTCTCATCGATGCAAGATCAAAGTATAAATCCATTTTTGACCACTGAATGGTAACTAGTTTTGATGTTTGTCAAAAAGGGGGAGTATAGTGTATGCAAGAGGAGTATACCGAGTAGATCAACATATTTGAGTATACAAATAATTTTGACAGGGGGAGCAGTGATAACCGAGCAGTGATCACCGAGTAGTGAATATAGAATATTGATCATAGCGCATGCATAATCAGAGTTATGTATAGTATATTGATAAGGGGAGTATATCTAAGTGTCCTATTTTATTGACAATTGTATATACTGTCAGTATAGTCAAATTTTGTAAGTATATAGATTTTTTGAGTTATGACTTTGAAAGAAGTTTTGTCAAACATTTCAAAACTAATGTCAAAAGGGGAGATTGTTACTATTTACTAAGTTGTCATTATTTTTATGTCCAAAGTCATTCTATATACTCTAGTCGATTATTACTACCGAAATATTCAGTCGGTATGCACAGAGCAGTCGGTTATAGAAGAAAGAAGTCACAGAGTTTAGTATACACCGAGCTGTCTACCAAGTAACGTTCTATGACTACCGAGCAGCAAAGATGGTATACCAAGTTCATACACACCGAGTAAAACATGTTACCAGATTCATTGAACCTAGACACATATGTGAAAACATGTTACAAAGATCGAGGAACAAGAAACCATTAACACATTGGAAATTGCACTTATAGATTTTATATGATTTTGAGGACATCTGTCCAATGAAATAATTTTGTATGGTTATTCATTTAATGAATCATATTTGTAAGATCGAAGCATGAACAAGATCACCATTACAAGAGATCTATTTATACAACATGAATTGAGGATCAAACATGTGTGTGAAGCAAGACATATGTGAAAAGCAAAATCATGGGAAAGCACTGAGTGTTATGACTGTTACGATTGACAAAGATACACAAAGGTCATCGAGAAGGATTTAAGAGAACAGTCAAGGAGTAGAGTGAACAAAAAGGTTTACTGAGTAAATTTATGGGTTACCGAGGTATGCTATAAGCAAGGTAATTTCATTTTGAGCACATAGAATCTGCTATAACATTTCAGATATGAAGTTACAGATATTTTGTAAGATTTTGATTGCAATATTTTGAGTTGTAAGAGAAACCTTTAACAGGGTAAAAGACTCTAACAAAGTCTATAAATTGTAAAGCCTTTAACCAGGTGCAACATTTAGAATAAGTATTGTAAAATCCTTTGGCAAGGTAGATCTAAAGATCTTGATACTCCTAACAGGGTAAGCTATCAGAAATAGCTAAACATGTAGCTCTAACCGAGCAACCTTTATTATTGCAGTAGTGAAGTTGTGGGTGTCATCCCCACCGCAGTTTTTCTCTCTAACCAAGAGTTTCTGCATAACCAAAATATATGTGTTATGGAGTGAATCATGTATGATTGTTATTTATATGTTTTAGCATTATATTATGTTTCAACAATATTTAGTTTATGCTTAATAGTAAAGCTATTGTTGAAGAAAAGATTTGAAGTACTGATTCACCCCTCCCCTCTCAGTACATTAGCTTTCCATATTGGACCTAATAGAAACCCAAATGGGAAAAAGAACGGTGGGAATGAATACCCACAAGTATTTTTAACTCTTCTGAAGTTTTCCTTGTTAGGAGCCAAGCCTTGTTAGAAGCCTATACAATAATGTCCTATTAAGAATAGATTCGGTTAAGGACCACCTGATTAAGGGATTGACTACAATACCCTGTTAAAGGTAACACCCTGTTAGGAGTAACGTCGATAGAGGATTTCAAATCCAAGCTAATGGATCACCTGGTTAGAGGATTAAAAAAACACCAAGCCTATTAAAGCTTACCTCGTTAAGGGATTTAACTGTTGTAATGGCTAGAGAACAACAGGTTCTTTGCTGATCTAGAAATAACACTACCTTGCTTAATGAGATTCTTTTCTGCTCCTATTTGCCTTCACAACATTCTACAGACATTCCTTCTAGTTTGGCAACAATCACAGTACCACACTTAACCAAAATTTCCAACACAATTACAAAACAAATCATCAACCTTATAAGCAAATACAATAGGTCGGTAACACATCACAAAACCTACAAAACTCATAGAGATTACAAACATATTGGTTCAATCATAACTATTGGATTACATAGCAATCAATTACACATTGTTCTAGACAACTTCAACCGCTCCTAGATCACCGCACATTGGATCCTGAAGCTCATCACGCATTTTTCACTTCATGCTATGTATTTTCTCATTCCCAAGATAAACGATTATCTTCACGCACCAAAGCCACTTTGAAACTCATCAGGTGCATCATGCTTACATGGCATCTCTATCTCTGATCATCAATTGATCATAGATCATCACAACTGATTCTCCAAGCTCCATCAGTTAGGGCTACCAGTTGATCTCTGATTCAAATACCAATACCGGTTTCCTTCACTGCTTTACTACCGGTTGCATTACTGCATCATTACTGGTTGCAATACATCTCCATTATTGGTTGCTATTGACATCAATGAGAACACTTAACTTCATCAATTCAATCTTCATGCAATGCCAACAATTACTTGGATAGATAGAAATGGATTAAAGATTTGATGATGACAAGATAGAATTTGGAAAGAGGGAGGATTGATTGGTTGGAGGAATGATGAACCTGACAAGAGATATCAAGCACTGAATACACATTGGCCACTAACACACATAGAGAAACCAAACACAACGTGCTATCCTAGGAAGTTGGATGAGGAGGAAAACCTTTGCTTGCTGATTCAGGTACACACCCAATAGCTAATCAGAATACGGCCATTGAGCCTCACACAATGGATTCTCAACGTCGGATTAGATGACTCCAAATGCTAATGGGGGCACAAATTGGCAAGTCTCTTGGGGGAGTTACTATTTCCCTTGCATAAAGATTATCCACCTTTCGGAGGTGAACGAGGTGGTTTCTATTCCTAGGGTTTTTAGTATGGATTTCCGTTCGAAGACTACTGCTTGTAGTCGTGCAAGCATGATTGAGGCCTATAGCCCTACAAAGTATGTTAGAGTTACTATTATTTATTTAATTATTAGTCTATTATAGTCTATTATTTATTTAGGTGACAAGGGCATCTGAGCCATGATTTTTTCATTGGAATTCTTTACGAGGCACAACAATATGTACGACTATACCTACAAATGCATAAAAAAAAATTTGTTTAAAAAAATAAAATTAATTTTTTTTTAACCCTCTTTATGCCCTAAAAGAGGGTTTTTTTTTCTTCTTTTGGCCATCACTTGGTCATATGGAGGCGCTTTTTCAAAAACTTTATATCATCAAAAATCTCTTTTTAAGCTCTTTTTAGATCTGGAGGTTTGATCTTCTGATTTTTCTTTTTTGATGGTGTTTTTTGCTGTCAAAGCCAGAGGTTCCTTTTGCACTCTAGGAGACATAACTTGAGCATTCGAACTCCATTTTTTGAAAACTTTATATCGTTGGAAATATTGTTCTGTGCACTTTCCATTCATATGAGTTTTATTTCCATATTCTTCTCTAGGTACATTTTATTCAGTTTTTTTCTTTTCAACACTCTAGTGAATATCTTGGATGTTTTAGGTCCTGGGATCTCTTTCTTTGAGTAGGATGTCTCATCTTTGGTTGTTATTTCTGTATTTCTAGCCTTATGTCTCTTCTGATCATTATGGACATTTTTTTGTAAGCATTTTCTTTATGCAAACACACTAAGATAAAGTGCCACTATACATTATATACTTGGGATCTTACACATCTTGTGCCTTATTGTACATGCACTACATTATAAAATGTCATGGGGGGGTTGATGTTTGCCTTTGTTTTCCATCTACCTTTGTCACGTGAGTGTTCCTTCCATGAAATTAGCCTCATGATGTGTGTCAAGTGAGTGTTCCTTCCTCGACACTGTGTACTTTCTCTGCACCTTCAATGTTCCTGGTTCTTCGTCATGCAGTTCTTGTTGGCCATCCTTTTTAGTGTCCCTGTCCCCCACCTTGTCTGCATTATGGAGGGGTTTCTTCTATTGGTTGTTGGTTCTAATGCTTCCTTGGTTTGTTGGAGTACACTCTTTCATTCCTATTTTTGGAGGCAACCTTCCATCTTTGATTGATTAGCTCTTCAAACATTGGTTTTTTTTCCCTCTGTATCTTCGAGTTCAGTTGTTTGCCTTTGTTTGCCATCTGATTCGAGTAGTGTTATTTGAGGGAACTCATGCAGATTACAGTCTTCTCTACCTGATCATCTTCTATTTTTAGTGGAGGTTCTTCAAATCGATAATTATTCTTCGATAGTGTTTGCAGGTTCTTCATGATTCCATAATTCTTCTACTCTTCTTTTGTTCCTATCTTTTGGAAAATTCTTGTTTGGAGGCTTCTTCAGTCCTTCACTTGCTTTTTCCATCTCTTTTTGGAGTAGAGTTTTTTCCCACGTGGTTTTCTCTATTTCTCCATTTTATAGAGATCTTTTGTACTTGGGTACCTCATCAGGCCTTGTTGTCGGGACCCAAATTTTTTTCCTTCTCATGTAGTTGCATTTGTTTTGCTTCATGCATTTAGTTTTTTAGCTACTCCCTAAGTTCATCTTAAGGGGGGGTGTTAGAGATATCTTGTATTAGCTAATATTTATTTATTTAATTATTAATCTATTATACTCTACGCTTAAGCTAAACTTAGGCATTTAATAATATTGTAGGTATTTAATAATTATTCTAATTATTAAATACACATTGTCCCTTTAGGGTTGTCCATATTTAGGGTTGCACATATTTAGGGTTGCAAATATCCATTTATAAGGATTGTATTGTACTTTTTCATTAACTGTATTCCCTCTTTGAATGATAATCTTCTTCTTCAGAGCCATTATTGCTTTTTGCCTCCATTCTTCTTTTGTGATGGTATTTTTCTTGCAGGTGTTCTTGGGATCTCTGAAGTTGTATTTCTCAACTTCTTCAAAGTACTAAGCAAGATATAGTAATGCAAGCGTGATTGCGACCTCAAGGGGCCCTACAAAGTGCTCAATATGAGAGTGAACTCTCAAATAGCCCCGTCCTCCAAAAATTTTGTCTCAAGAGGCCTATTTATTATAGTGAGTTAAAATACTCAGGTCCGGCTTTATTCACTTGGGTTTTTCCGCTCTCACCAATGCCTAAGAAAATTGAGAGGGCATGCTCGCTAAGGGAAAGCACACACCAAGCTAGAAAAGTGCCAAAGGTCTGGATTTTTGATTGTCTAGATAGACAAGAGCATACTCTCCTACTTTCACATTTTTCTCAAACACTTCAAGTAGATGTTCTTTTACTCCTAATTAGATCTAGGTGCCTAGAATAAAAAAATTAAGAAAAACACAATGTTTGGTTGGATTTTCTTAGGCAACCTGCAAAATATCAGAATAGTAGTTTTTATTATGTCTTGGACCACTCGGGCAGGACCTGTAGAACTAAAAAATCTGATTAATAGAAAAAATTCTGCAGAAACAACACTCACGCTGTTCTACAGACACTCGCGCTGAAGCGCTTGTGAATGTGCTGAAACGCTTGCGTACGCACTGCAGGGGGTCTGAAAAGAGAAAATTGAAAAAATGCAGAAAAGTACAAAATTCAAAAAATGCAGAATATACCTGAGGCAAACACACTGTTCTGAACGTGATCGTGTTGAAGCATGTGCACTCACGCTGAGGCAAGTTAGCACAACCAAAAATTTAAAAATTCAAAAACAAATGGGATTCTGCCAAAGCACCCGTGCTATTCACAGAGCGCTCGCACTAAAGAGACACTTCCAAAATAAAAAAAGATAGTTAGACACAAAAAACTAACTAATTTTTTTAATTTTTTAAGTTTTTCCCTTTTTAGTGTGTTTTTTACTGCTAATTTTGGAATAAAAATAGAAGGTGGAAGAATAGAAGAGAGAAGGAATAAGATGATGCTACAGGTAGACGCGTTGTTCTCGCGGCGCTCGCACTGATTTGCAGACCTGCAAAAAGCAGGTTAAAATTTTCAAACTCCAATCCCATTCGCTAAAGCATGTGTGCACGCGCCAAAGTAGGTAACACTTGTGTTGATCCCGTGGTGGTCGCGCTAGTTTGCAGTCGCTCGCGCTGTTCCAACACCTGCAAGAAAAAACACAAAAAATATTAAATTCTAGGGACGTGGGTCCCACCGGATGTGCCAAAATGAAGAGGGGAAAAAAGATGAAAGAAGAATGAAGGGACATAAGGAGTTTAGAATACAAATAAATCAAATAAGACAAAACACAAGTGCAAACTGTAGACACCTAAAAATGTCTCATTAATCATGTACTAATTATTCATCTAAATTAGTTAAATAATTCTTTAATTCTTTAATTAAGTTAATTAATCTTGTTCTTCTAAATTCATATTTCTTCATCATCTTACTAATTATTCTAATTTTAATTTTATCAACATTTAATCATTTAAACCATTTTCTAATGTTAATTAAATATTTATTATTTAATTGATTGTGATTTTTAATCCTCAATTTAATAATCTGTATTATTTAAATAAATTCATTTTCAATTTCTCTCTATTAAATTAATCATTAACCCTTTTCTAAATATTAATTAAATATATATTATTTAATTGATTGTGATTTTATTTTTTTAATTTAAATAATATTTATTATTTAATTAAATTCAATTTCTAAATAATTAAATAGTTTCTTTAAATTATTTAATTAACTAATTAATTCTTCTAATTCTATTTTCAAATCTCCAAATTCTAATTTCGTCCAATTTCATTTAGTTTCATTAATTCTTCTAATTTCATTTAATTACGTTAATCATTCAAATTCAAATTCAAATTCATATTCTTCCAATTTCAAATTCATGTGCATGTGATTTTAAATATTAAGTTGAAAATCAAAGTCAAGTTCTAAATATATTCAAATATCAAATTGAATTTAAAATAAATTCAATATTTGAATTAAATCTCATGAAAAGATTAAATTGAAAATCAAAGTCAAAGTGCAAGCACATGCTAAATTAATTAATTCAATTAATTACATCATTATCTTTCCAATTCCTATTTCTATCTTCCACTTTGTTTTTTCTAAAAAGATTTCAATCGGTTAGCTATTTCAGTTTCTTTAATTCTCTCCAATCATTATTTTTCTATCTTCTACTTAGCTTTTCTAAATAAAGCTTTCTTTGTCATCAATCAATTATCCTCCAATCATTCTTTTTCATCTTTCAATCAACTTTTTTCTCAATCAGTTAACTCATTTATCTATTCAATCAATTTTCTTCCACCTCCCAAATTAGTAGTTCAACTATCAATTAGCAACTGAGTTCACCTGAGTTCCACCTCTTAATCAATTTGTTCCACTTCTCAATCAATCCTCTCCAATAATCTATAAATTGAGCATTCAATCTCCATTTTCAATCAAGAACAATCATGATAAATCATGAACTTTGAATCTTTGTGTCAATTGCAGCTTGCTAGTGCGATATGTGAGAGCCACCATACCATAAAGAGAAGAAGAGCAATGGAAGCCATGATGTACAATAGGGAGTTTTACATTGTTTAGATTTATTATATTATGCATCTATTTTCATTGATGTTTGTTTTCAATTCTTTAATTGAATAGGGATTCGTGATTTCCCTTTGTTTTTGATTGAATTACATGATGAATTTTAGCATACACATTTTGGTGAACCCAACGTGAAACAACAACTAATTAGACTTCTTGTTTTCTGTGTGATTTTTGTAGATCGTACAGATTTTTCAAGTTTTTTGCAAGTTTTGTATGGATTGCAAAGAGGATTCAACAATCATGCAATTGCATTTACAGAATCACGCAATCACATAGACAAGATCACACAATCAATAAATCAGGGTCACGCATTCATGTGGAAACCATGACACAATCATCTTTATCTTATCATGCAATCGACCAAGCATCATTATGCATTCGACAGGGTTATTTCTGCTTTCTATTTGTCTGGTTTTTCTTGTTTTTTTGTTCTCTGTTTTGTTTAAATTATGTATGAAATTGGTTAGATATGAACATTCTTTACCCTTATTGGATGCTTTAATTATGACATCTTATGGCACATAAGGTACAATTTAAGATTTCAGGTGCTAGGAGGACAAAGGAACAAAGGAGGCAATCTAGACGTTATCAGCAAATCCTAAAGGCAGAAAAGAAGACACAAGATCTAGAGGACCAACCAACCATTAATAGATACAATAGCCTAGTTCTCTCATATAGAGTGAAATATGACTTTCCTAATATATAATATATGATGAGAGATATTGCTAAGGCATCACAATCTATTTTGCAGGTTTCGGATAAGAGTTAGACTTTGTATTGTATTCATTTTGTTTGGTTTGTCTATGATTTACGCATTTGCCTAGATATTTTCACGCAATTACTTTGTTAGTATCACACATTTGCTTTGTCAGAATAATGCATTCTCTCTATTAGGATCTCATAATCGCTCATATAGAATCACACATTCTCTCAGGTATCATTACACATTCATATATTTCATAGTTAAGTTTTCTATTTTCTATGGATTTTCTTGGGTTACTGATTATCTATTTGCAACATGTAGTGAATTTACAGAGAAGATCGGATCAAACTGAATCATAAACACTCATGTTATCACACTTCAGTTTTGGGCTTAAAATAAACTTGGTTAAAATGGACATGCATGTTATCACACTTTAGTTTTGGGCTTAAAATAAACCTGGTTAAAATTGACATGCATGCTTTCACACTTTAGTTTGGTGTTCTAAAATTGAGATGTACATGTGTATCTCACACCTAAGTTTGGGTTTTAAAATGAATGTGAATCAGGCTTCTCAATAGAATAACTCACACTTCATTTTTTTAAAGGGAAATAACTTTTTATCATGTTCGGGGTGGACCTAATGTTGCATCAACTACCTTTCCACCTGCCTTCGGGGTCTTGGGAGAAAGGGAGAAGGTGATAACAACACCCAATTTTTCATTTTAGTAGTGAGAAGTATCTTTGACTGAGGATTTCATCATCCCATAGAGGTACTTCGAATTGGGATGTGTTGGGGATATCATCTCTCCCAGCGTATTCTCAAGCGGGTTTTTTGAGACGCCATATAAATATACTGGTCAGTTGGCTAGAGTGTTGAGTGAGTTCGATGTATGTGGGAGCCTTCCCTGCACTGATAAGCTTAACTAAATCCTTAATTGGCTTGCTCTAAGAATCCGTCATTGGATCGAGACCCCTCAAAACTTACAATAAGAACCAACTTAGTATCCCAAATCCCACATTCAGTGATTCCGAGAGTGCGGATCATATCCCATAGATACCCTTCATGTACCTTGCATTATGAGACAAAAATCCCTCGGTGATAAGATCTTCAAATCTTCGTGGTAAGAGAGACTGGCATGCTCGAGAAGTGTGTGCCGTGGAGTGGAGCCAGTGCTGCTAGACACTTTGTTTGTTCATCTTAATTTGGTATTTTGTTGCAAGGGCCTCATTGAATGGTTTCCACTTTCCAGCCTAAGATTGTCTTCTATTCTTTTATGTGTATCATTGTACTAGACCAGTATTGAGTCAGTATTTGGGTTATTTCAGGCCCTACCTTGCTTATCTTTGAATTCTCAGAGTTTGTCAAAACACAGCTCAGTCAGCTATACCTATCCTCAAACAGTGTTCTCAAATTTGAAAAATAATAGACTCGTCCTACAAACAGAGTTACTTGAAACATAGTCTATCTTGAAACATCAGACAATCCAACAAATTCCAATATTTTGCATACTTGTGACCATAGGTTTTCTTAGAGTCCCTCGGGTTTGCATTGTCCTCATTATCACCCTCATTATAGTCCTCATTTATGTCCTTAGGCTTTGCATTAGTCCTTTCATTGTCCTCATTATCACCCTCATTATAGTCCTCATTCACATCCTTGGAATTTGCATAAGTCCTTGCATAGTCCTTATTATCATCCTCATTATAGTCCCCATTTATTTCCTTACTTTGCATAGTCCTCATTATAGTAATCATTTATGTCCTTTGGCTTTTCATTAGTCCTTACATAGTCCTCATTATTATCCTCATTTACATCAGTACTTGCATAGTCTTTGCATAAATCTTCACATAGCTCCTAGCATATTCATCATAATGTTCACATAACTCCTTACATAGTCATCACAATATTCGTATAGTCATCATAGTCCTCACATAAGTCCTTACATAGTCGTCATAATCTTTGCATAAGTCCTTCTACAATCGTCATAATCCTCACATAAGTCCTTGCATAGTCATCATAATCTTTGCATAAGACCTTACATAGTCGTCATAATCCTAATTTTAGTCCTTTCACAATCTTCATCCTCATAAGACATAGGGTCAAATCATTATCTCCATTTTGTATTATCTTCAAAATTAGATTGTTCCTTAGTCCAAGTCCATAGGTTTCATTGTCGTTCTTTAAGATTTCATCTTGTCATTCCTTAATCCAATTTGTCAAAAAATTTAAAAAACATAGGTTGCATTTGTCATCCTCAGTTGCATTTCTCCATTTTCAAAATTCTCAAAATCCAAAAAAATAGGGTTGTACTTTCATCCCTTAGTTGCATTTCATGTCATCACTAAAATTCAAAAATCAAAACAAAATGGCATATAGTGCAATAGTTGAAACAAGCTCTCAAAATTCTAGGAGACAACATTACTCTCATCAAACATCCAACTTTGGCGTGACCATGTAATTGCAACCAAACAATCAATCATCTTGGAACAAAACATCAAAAAATGTGAAGAGAGTAGATCCCAGATGTTCAAACTATTTCAAAAATTTGGAGATCCCATTACAAACCTAGAGCCAGTTGATGTGCGAGCTCTTATTATGAAATCAAACATACCAACTATTCTCATACAAATAAACATGAGAAACCAATATCAACAACAAGCACATCCAACAACCAATACAACAAACAACACAACTCTCAACACCACAAATTGTAAAAACAAGTCAACCAATACCAAGGTCACACACAATTACACAATCAATTTCATCTTCAGTCACATCACATGTCTGTAAATATTCTCCTATATCTTCAAATACACCATCAAGGGTTCCCCAAATGAATTCAAGTGTATTTACAAACATGTCACCCTTTGGACATCAATTGAACATAGTCAATGTGTCACCTATCATGCAACAAGGTAATCTTCCCATGTCTAGCAATGGTTCTTCCCATCAAGACTTTACACCTCAAGTAGCTTCCATATCTTCCACCATTTCTTCATACCCTAAAGTCACACAAGAGAAGTCCACACCATCTTTATCCAATATATGCAACCTCCCAAGGGCTATCCATAATACAAATCCAATCTAATCCAAGTCATCATGCTAGTCCTTCCCATGCTTCATAAATTCAAGATCCAATGCCATCATATATTCCATTTCCAAGAAAACCCACTTCAGAGAGTCCTATTCAAAATCCTTTCTCATCAAGCCAAAGTGTTGAAACATTCCAAGAATGTCCCATGCATATCCAAAATCCTTCCCTGTGTCAAGAGGAGGATCTAAAATCAAAAGAAATGAGTCTTGAAATAAATAAAGATCAAGAACAAACCCTTCCATCCTACCCAATTTTTTATCAAGATCCCACCAACCAAGAATCTTATGATGATCCCCTTTCTCTTTTCTAATCCATTCATGATGATACCCTTTTATCTCAAGAACAAAGTGTCCTTTCAAGTCCCATCCAACATCCACCTCCTAATCAAGATCAAGACATCCCTTCCATCCTTCCTAATAATCCCTTTCCAAGTCAAGATCAAAGTATTCCTTTACCTTCATATCCTAAGAAAGATCCCATTATTTCTCTAGATCTTGATCAATATTCCTCCATTCCTTCATCTCCATGTCATAATCCTCCATGTTCCTCACAAGATTCCCTCTCAAATTAACTTACTATTTCTCATAGTCGCCCTCACGATCCTAATCCTTATACACAAGTTTTGCATGAACTCCTTATCAATGAAATCACCAACCCGATCATTCTATAGAGAATAATTTATCAATGATTGTGTATGTGCCATTTTCACATGCCAATGTGGTGACAGAAACAAGCATGGAACCATCTAATGAAATCAACATCCAAATTTTTCCATCATCTTATTCAAGCACAAACATAACACCATCTAATGAGATCAACACCTAGTTGACTTCATCATCCTCTTCAAGTGGATCAATAGAAACATGCATAGCACCTACTCATGTCACAATTTTGGAGCCAAAATCTATTTGCCTCATACACCCACACTTGATAGATTGGGGGAAAGAGAACCTACCACAATTAGATTGCTTTGAAAATGATAAGGCTATAGCTAAATTCATGGGTTCTAGCACTGGATTTCTCGTTGATGATCCACAAAATCCAAAAACTAAGAAAATCAACATTGGAGATGTTGAACATGTACACTTAGTTGAGTCCTTATATCCTATTTGAAAAGATATCTTTATCCGACTCTTCAAACAAAGACCAATGAACTACCTACACAAAACTCCCCGACCCTATGAATAAAAAGCACCTTAAATGATATTATATCTAAGGGCTAGGTTAGTTTAGGTTTTTCTTTCCGCATTGCATCTTATTTCATTCAAAGCATTGCATCATATATAGATTCATTTTCAAATGCATCACATTCGCAAAATTTATGCATTAGAATATATAAACATCAATAAAACAAGGCAACTGTCCAAGTTTATCCTCTATTTGCATTCAAGAGAAACAAGGGTCATCTCCTTTCTTAGATATTCAGACATGAAGTCTTTGAGATCCTAAGGTCATTCATTTTCAACATTACCCTGTGATGACACTTTACTTATGGTTGGGTAGTGATTTCACTATTTGAGACTTGTTAACCCAAAATCTATCAATTGCTATATCTCAAACACATTAACAAAATCTCTAATTCATTTGAGACACCTAGTTGATCATATGACTAGTGAAAAATCTAAAATTCTACTTCAGCGCCATTGTAATTGTCACACCCAAGTAGGTTTCATTACTTACAAGTCAATTAAAAAAAATAAGAAAATAGAAAAAGAAAAAATGCTATGCCAAATAGCCATCTTAAGGCAAAAGAGAAATGATATATAACTTAAATATCACACATACAAAGTGCGACAAAAAGATTGACTATGTGAACATGTGAGTAACTCCATTAGGGTTATGAATGCCTGCTAGCAATGGAGCAATATTTGATAAATTACAGTCTATAACCTCGTCGGAGCTCTAAGAGCTTGTTGGCAGCGAGGCTCTATTCAGGATTCTTTTGAAGTTAGAATAATCCGTGTAGCTAGTCATATAGGATGCTAAGGATCTTTAGTGAACACAAGAGAAGGAATTAACTATTTTCCCACACATGGGTAAAAGAAGATCAAAGTTTCAAGAACCAATGGGGAAGTTTTCCGCCTCTCCATTTGTAAATCCTAGTCACTAAGTGTGTTAATTCAAACGTTCCAAGAGACCTTATGGATTGATTGACCGCTTATCTATTAAATATTTTGTACCTCCAATTCAATTGATGTACTATAAAATGCTAAACAAACACAATCATCCTTGTTCGAATAGGAAGTGCATCTTCATCATGCATATTGCATTAACATAGGTCATGTCAAAAATTCATTGTCTCAATATGCATTCTGCAAATCATCATGTCATATAGGCCTGCATGTTGGGGGCATAGTTGACAAAATCCTAAAAATCCTAAAAATCCTAAAAAGTCTTGAAAAAATCGTAAAAAGTCTTTAAAAAATTCTAAAAATCCTAAAAGGTCCTGAAAAAAATCCTTAAAAAGTCATAAAATGTCTTGAAATAAGCCTTAAAAATCGAAAAATAAAAAAATGGAAAAATCAATGCAAGAAAGCATAGACCATCCATCAAATCAAATAAACAACAAACAAACTCTCAAAGTCTACAATCAAACTAATCACATGTCTTGTTAATCAATTTATCGATCAAACTCTATCAAACGTCAACATGTCTTATACAAGGAAGGGTACACTCGATCGCTCTGACAGGGTATTCACTCTCTCAAACTAGACATTCCTATCAATCATCAAGTGATCAAAACAATGACATAGATCAATATGGCCGCTAGATTTTGTCCAAGTTAGTCTTATCTTTATAAATTGATGACAGGTCATGTTTCATCAATTCGAAAACATTGAAAAGAAAAAATACCAAAAACATCCATATAAAGTCCTAAAAAAATCCTAAAAATCCTAAAAAGTCTTGAAAAAATACCAAAAACATTGAAAAAATAAAAAACCAACAAAAAACATTCAAATACCGATCCACAAAATCAATTAAAAAACAATCACAAAATTTTTAATAAAAAACTTGCAATAAAATATCTCGCGAGAATCAAATACCCTAGCAGATATCTAGTAAACACTTCACACAAAGTTAACAAAGGATACGATTATCCAGTCAAACATCTGCAATCAACTGATCAAGCTGTCTTATATACATATCAAGTGATCATTATCTTGTCTTAAACAGAGATGGATACACTCGAAACCAGACATATCAGTCTTAAACGAGGTCTGCAACTTTTTAAGATCAGACATTATCAACTATCACATCAAGCAATCAAAACAAAGACACAAATCAATATGGTTGCTGAATTTTGTCCTAGTTAGTCTTTATCTTTTATCATTTGGTGATAGATCATGTTCCTATGCTACTCAAGGATGTCCACAAGTGACTAGAGGAGCCAGGATGGGCATTATCTTTTTCTTTGTTTGATGTTTGTGGTGTGGACCAATGAAGTTCTGGGGCAATAGTTCTAGTGGGTGTCTGTGTTGGTATGTTCATTCGACAAATATCTTATGCAAAATATCATGGATAGTTATGCTTGTGACTATCACACATACCTCAACCCATAGCATTGTTCTCAGAATGGAGGGTTCACTCCTTGTCTACTATGTGTTTGTTCTTCGATGAGATATCTTTACATCTTGGTTCCTTATACCCTGATGTACTAAGCTCCATTGTTACATAATAAGGCTCAGTGATGAGTATATATTGCGCTATGAATAAAGGCACAAAAGTTCATGAAAACCATCATCTTCATTTTCAGACTATCATTATCAATCTATCATCCTCAATTGCTTCTAATTCTCATCTTTCATTCTATTTCATTCTAAGGTTTATTTTCTCATATTCTATCTCAATATCATTTTAACATCACCTATCTCTATCTCTAATAAACTAACTATTCTTCTATCTCACATTCTTCTTCTTTCGAGAGATCATTCATGTCTTTAATGCACAAACAATCTCTTGAGGGGGCATTACACCCTAAGTATTATTGGGGCATACCGAGGCAATTTTTTTTTTCTTTGAAACAACATCACTTTGACATTGTCTCAAAGAGGGGCAAATGTAGACACCTAAAAATGTCTCATTAATCATGTACTAATTATTCATCTAAATTAGTTAAATAATTATTATTTAATTAAGTTAATTAATCTTATTCTTCTAAATTCACACTTCTTCATCATCTTACTAATTATTACAATTTCAATTTTATCATCATTTAATCATTTAAACCATTTTCTAATGTTAATTAAATAATTATTGTATACACATAAAAATGGCTATGAGCGAAAAATGTGTTGACTTGAATTTTATCCTCAGAATGCTACCTACAACAAGTTAGTCTCACAAAATACCAATGGAAATGCTATAGGAAATCCAAACTCAACCAATGAAACTGCATGAAATACATATGAAATAAAAATGTTATTTTTACCTTCATGGTTTATGTCTCACAGTGTCCTAACTCCACTGTTCCTGGTTGCAGATGGTGTGCTCTCAGACAAGCACTAATAGCTTCCAAGATGGCATATGAAGAATGGATTGATAACTGATAGTTCACAAATGCTATGATATGCAATGCTAAATGATTATGCTAAAATGATTATTCTATATGAGTATGCTATTTGCTTCAAGATTAAAACTCATGGATGCATAAGTTTTACAAATGATTGGCTTGCAAATTCACTTGAAGTCTAACTCTTTCTCAACTCAAACTCCTGATTTTATAAACCGAGAGGATAAGATGATGTGGCTTAGATCAACGGTCATGATCAGATCTGTAGATTTGGATGGCTGTGAGCAAAGGTGAAGGTTGAGAGAAAGAGGGAAGGAGAAGACAAGTGTCACTCATCTCACTTTTACTAGGTTGCTAACTGAGGGAATCTAGGGATGGTTGGAGAGAATATAGAAGGAGGTTATGAAATATTTGTACGTACACAATATTTCATTAAATAAATATATGGAATTTTTTAAACAAAGACAAATAAATTTTGCTTGGTCCTATGCAGACATGCCAAGACTTAATCCAGATCTTATCATGCATCATCTTAATGTGGATTTAAAAGAAAAACCATTCAAGCAAAAGCTAAGAAAGATGTATCCACACATTTCTCTTCTTGTAAAAACCGAGCTGAAGAAACTGTTAGATGTGGGTTTTATAAGACCTGTTGCTTATCCAGAATGGGTTTCAAGTATTGTACAAGTGTCAAAGCCAGATATAAGCATAAGAGTCTCTACAAATTTCAGAGATCTAAATAAAGCATGTCCCAAAGATGATTTCCCGCTACCAAACATTGATATAATTGTGGACTTATCAGCAGGACATGCGATGTTTTCATTAATGAATGGCTTTTTGGGATATAATCAAATAAGAATTGCACATGAAGATCAAGAAAAGACAACATTCACCTGTGCATGGGGAACTTATTGCTAGAATTTTATGCCATTTGGGCTTAAGAATTCAGGAGTGACTTATCAAAGGGTTATGACGATAATTTTTCATGGTATGATGCATACATTTATTGAAGATTATGTAGCTGATATACTTGCAAAATCTCATACAAGACAAGAACATTTGAATATCTTAAGAAAGATTTTTGACAAGCTGGAAAGATATCAGTTGAGATTAAATCCAAAGAAATGTGCATTTGGAGTAACCTCTGGAAAACTCCTTGGGTACATTATATCAGCTTGTGGAATTGAATTAGATCCTGAAAAGGTCAGAGCCATCATGGAAATGGAGTCTCCTAGGAACATAAGTCAATTAAGATCTTTACAAGGAAGATTGCAATCAATTAGGAGATTTGTCTCTCAATTAGTAGATAGATGTCATCCATTCACCCATCTTCTACATAAGAATATTCCATTCAAATGGGATCAGAAATGTGAAGAAGCTTTTTTGCAAATCAAAGAATATCTTATGAATCCTCCAGTATTGGTATCACCAACCAAAGGGAAACCATTGTTGCTCTATATCTTAGCGACAAATGTATCATTAGGAGCTCTCCTAGATAAACATGATGAAGAAGGAAAATAAAGAGTAGTGTATTACATCAGTAGAACACTTGTTGGCTATGAACTAAATTATTCCTCAATAGAGAAGACATGTCTAGCAGTTATGTTTGGAACTCAGAAGTTGCGACATTATATGTTGACTTATTTTGTGAAACTAATAGCAAAGATAGATCCACTAAAGTATTTGTTGAGAAAGTCAACCTTGATAGAAATACTAGC
Source organism: Cryptomeria japonica (assembly GCF_030272615.1). NCBI lineage: Eukaryota > Viridiplantae > Streptophyta > Pinopsida > Cupressales > Cupressaceae > Cryptomeria > Cryptomeria japonica. The sequence goes on from NC_081409.1 coordinate 436,282,866, forward strand.
CAAATGGGTTATGATACTGAGTGAATTTGATATAGAGTTTGTTGACCGAAAAGCTATCAAAGGACAGGTCATTGCTGATCAATTGGCTGAAACACCTTTACAACATGGCATGCCTTTTCACATTGAATTTCCTGATGCAAATATTCTGAGAGTAAGTACAAAATTTTGGGAATTGCACTTTGATGTTTCTTACACACAATATAGATCACGTGCAGGAATATTTTTCATCACACCTCAAAGACATACAATTCCAAAATCATATAGACTGCGGTTTCCATGCATCAACAATACTGCAGAATATGAAGCATTGACTATTGGGCTTAAAATGGCCATTGAATGGAATGTCAAAGAATTACATGTCTATAGCAATTCACAACTTATCATTAACCAAATAAATGATGATTACCAAACTAAGGATGACAAGCTCATGCCATACAAACAACTAGTAGAGGAGTTTAAAGAACACTTTAAAGAAATATTATTCACCTAGATTCCAAGAAATGAGAATAAAGCAACAAATGCAATGGCTACAATAGCATCTCTCTTACAAAATCAGGAGAATAAACATCATTACTAATTTTTTCATGGAAGATATCTTAACCCCTACCATTCAATCTCATCATATCTACCAAATTTGCCATATATCAGGAACCAGTCAATCCTTATATGATCAAACTTATTAGTACTTAAAAGAGAGTATCCTTCCTCTTGACCTATCCCGCAATAAAAAAAAGGAATTTCATCTGCCAGTCCTCTCGCTATACTATTATTGCAGATATTCGATATAGGTGAGGTCTAGATGGTACTTTATTGAGATGTCTTGAACAAGAAGAATCTGAGAAAGTTCTTAACGAAGTTCATCCAAGTATTTGTGGCACACACTCAAGTGGCTTAACACTGGCTAAGAAACTTCTTCGTATGGGTTACTATTGGCCTACAATGGAGATAGATTCATTCACATATGCTAGCAAATGAAAAAAATGTCAAATCCATGGGAATCTCATTCATGCACTAGGACAAGAACTATATCCTATGATAGGATCATGGCCATTTTCTCAATGGGGCCTTGATTTGGTAGGAAAGATAAATCCCTCATCTTCTAATGGACATAAGTTCATTCTTACTGCTACTGAATATTTCACTAAATGGATTGAAGCAGTACCTCTAACAACAATGATAGGAAAACAAATATCATCATTCATTTTGAATTATATAATCTGTCACTATGGAGTTCCTATGACCATTATCACTAATAATGGAAGACCATTTAAGAATCAAGATGTGAAGGAGCTATGTGAACAATTTAATATCTAACATAGGTTTTCTACTCCATATTATCCACAAGGAAATGGTCAAGCCGACGCATCAAACAAAACTATCTTGAAAATTTTAAAGAAAACAGTCAACGAAGCTGGAAAAGACTGACACATTCAACTGAATCCTTCTCTTTGGGCATACCGAACCAGCATCCACACTCCAACGGGGGAAACTCCATACAGTTTGGTCTATGGATCAGAAGCCATATTACCTATAGAAGTAGAGATACCTTCTCTATGAGTATCCTTGAAAGGTCTTATACCAGAAGAAGAGCAACGAGTCTCTCGACTCCAAGAACTTGAACTAATTCAAGAACATCACCAAAATGCAATAGATCATTTGAAAGTATATCAAAAAATAATGGCAAGAAGTTATAACCACAGAGTCTAGCCGCACATTTTTCAGATTGGAGATATAGTTCTAAGGGAGAATCCAAGAAATCAGCAAGACCGAGAAAAGAAGGGAAAATTTGAACCAAATTGGCTAGGACCTTTTGGCATAGTAGCAGCATATGGATCAGGAGCATACAAGTTATCTACCCCTGAAGGTGATTGGTTTGATGAACCTATCAATTCTATTTATCTCAATAAATTCTATACTTGAGATAGAAAGTCTTAGAAAAAATCAATAAAAAGCATATAAAGTCCTAGAAAAAATCAATAGAAAGCATATAAAGTCCTAGAAAAAATCAATAGAAAGCATATAAAGTCCTGGAAAAAATCAATAAAAAGCATATAAAGTCCTAAAGAAATCAGGTAAAAATCAGAAAAGCAGAAAATCCCTAAAAAAGCATAAAACAGTTAAAAGAAATAAAAAAAGAAAAAGAGAGAAAAATGCAATAAATTTAGATGGTGAAAACCTGGTAAATAGGCACTATCTAAAAAGTGAGTTCCTCCATCTATGAGATTGCTTTGCACACCTATTCACTCCATCCTATCCGCTCCTACCACATCTCTCGCTTCCATCTATCTTAGCTTATCCATTCCATCTTTCACATCCATTTCTCTGAACCATTTAGCAGAAAATATGCAGCTTAACAATAGTTATCAATATTTGACACACTTGTCGTAGTCACTATCTTAGATTTTATTAGAATCAATCAATCTACATTTGTATCCCGCCATGCTTTGGATCTTGATCAATTCATACATCCATAATAAATTTTTGTTTCCGCTGGGGGAAAAATCCTAATTCCTTTTACTAAAGTGATCTTTTGAATATTTGAAAATCCAAAACATTTGGAAAACTTAGAAAAACCAAAAACACCTAGGGTTTTGAAACAAATAACGAGCAACAAAGAAATGAAGATCAAGGAATTTTATGGCAAAGGAATCGTGAAACTCAGAAAAACAAAGAATCAACCAGCACTTGTAATAAAGGATTGTCAAAAGATCATTCATCAAGATGATTATATCAGTTAATGACCATGAGAACATGTGAATGACATGTGAGATTCAGTGTTTATTTCTTGATTTTATTGCTAATTATGTACTCTATGCGACTCAAAGACGTCCATGACTAGAGAAGCTATGATGGGGCATGATTATTTTTCTTTGATTGTTGTCTGTGGTTTATCTCTTATTAAGGTATGTACTTGTCTTAGGATATGATCGACAAAAGATCAAGGAGAACGTTCCGAGTCATGCATGAAAGGAGATAGTCCTTGTCTGTTCAACAAGCAATACTCAAGTCAACTTGACTCATTGTATCAAGTTGCTTGTTTTAACTTGCTATATCAAAATCCATGTAAGAAATACTCAAGTTAGCTTGGATCATTATGTCAAGTTGCTTATATTTTCTTACAACATTTTAAAGCTCAATGATGAAATCAAGCACTGTTACAAGATAACATATGAAGAATGGTAGTATAATTTTTAGTTAGATCATTTTAGATTAGTTCATTATTCATCTGCAATATAAGCATTCAAAATCAATTGCATTATAAGCATCTCATTTCATTCAAAAATCAATGGTCAACAAATAAAGATTGAGTATACCTGGACAAACAAACAAACAAAAAAAACAATTTGCATTTGATCATTATAGGTGCATTCATTTTTAGAATCATTTCAAAAATTGCATTTAGTTTGCATTCAATTAAGTGCATTTCATTAATTACATAGTAATCATCATTATTATTTTCATTAAGATCATTCTCATTTTAGTTCTTTTTTAAGCTCATTTAGTTGCATCTTTGTACTTAGATTCATTCATAGTTATTTGCATATAAAATAAAACATTTGCATTTTCACATCATTTTCATTTGCATCCATGTGCATCAAAAAACATATTGCATAATCATTCATTTGCATATAGATCACTGCATTTAGATCATTTCATTTACACATCATTTAAAGTTAGTAATCATTTTCAGTTGCATCCAAGGTTATCAAAATAAAAAATCAAAAAACATTTATCATTACATCATATAGATCATAATCATAAGGAAAAGAAAGAAAAGAATCATCAATGCATATAGAACATCATCACATAGAATAACATGCATATAGAACATCACCATATATAATAACATGCATAATAAAGATCATCATCATATAGAGTCTGTAGTCACATAAATCTATCCAGTTTAATTAAATGAATATTTGCTATTTATTTGGTTAAAAACCCACTAGCCATCAGTTAATTAAATTAATATTTAATTAATTCATCTTCAAACATTCTCCTATTAATTAAATAAATTATTCAATTTATTTTAATTAATTCACTATACCAAATTCACAAATCAATTAAATAAATAAATCATATTTATTTCATTTAATCCCCTTTTCCTCTTTTAAATAAATTAAATAAAACATTTATTTAAATCATTTATCCCCCCACTTGCATTTTCCTACAAATACAACTTGCAACCACAAGTTGAAATAAATTAAATTTATTTTAATTAAAATCCTATTTTCCCTCACCCACCAAATCCACTTGCACTCCTAAACCCCCTTCTAGATTCTTCTAACCCCTTCCTAATTAACCTAATCCATCCCCTAATTATTGTCACATTTCTAAGCAGCTTGGAGTCACTTCTCAAAGACTTCAAAGTCTTTGAAAAGCATTTAATGCTTTGTGTGTTCAACAATCTAACCTCTAAAGTCTTCCAAAACCACTAATGGCTCTTGTAGACACATAAAAATTTCCATTAATTTGTCCTCATTTAATTTCACATTTCTTCGAACATCGAGCGAGTCCTTATTATTAGACTATTATTTCTCCATAATTCATTATTCATAATTTCCATCTTTTATTATATTATTATTATTAATATCTCATCATTTATCCATTCAATTTATTAAATAAAACATTTATCATATTCATTTATACGCCTTCATGCATTCACTTTATATACATTTATCTATTTATTTAATAAAACCCTTAAATATCCCCTCCTACCACTTACCATTTCCCACTTACCATTTCCCATTTACCACTCATCTTCCCTATACCACTCATTTTGCATTATACCATATTCATCCCACCACATGAACTCGCCCAGAGAAAATCTATTTAAACAAAGCCCCCTCTCTTATTTGAGCATCTCATCTTTATGCGTCGAACTTATGTCAGTTTGTATTCTTCAACATCTTGGCACTTCATTTTCTTTAGCTTCCTTTGCATCAATCATCTTTAATCTCCAAAAAACCATAGCTTCTTGTGTGTGCTTCTGAGAGAAATATTATCTACATAAGATCTTGGTTTAAGGAGTGCAATGGAGTGGATTATGTAACATGCATGTGTGCTTCTTTGTTTATTTTGGCTTTGCATGTGTGTGTTTTGCAGGTACTTCATTGTTGGATGTTGGAAGAAGCTAAATCCATGATTTAGTTTCCCATTTCCTCCATCTACAATTGACACGATCGATGGGACAGCTGATGTCCTTTTGGTAATCCAGTTTTCGTCTGATAGAAGTAGTTTGCCTATGCTTTTGCAAGTCATGAATGCATTTCCTTAAACGATTTATGTGCTTATCCATGATATAAAAGGTTTGCATGCCTTTCCTATGCTCCCATGGTTTGATACTAGGGAAGTAATGATGGCAAAAGGTTGTGCTATTGTGTTTGACAATTTTACTGCATTCTTGACAAAATCCATTTTGAGTGTTTTTGCAGTCATTATTTGATGGTTTTCAAAAAACTCTTTCAACAAATTCAGTTTGTGCATTGATCGCAATCAACACTTTGCATTAGAGGATATTTTCTTCATAGCATACTGTTGAATGCGTTTTCTATAACTTGCAATAGTTTGATTTCAAGAAATGGCAGTGCCTTGAAGCATTCTTCCAAATACATTTGCAGATTTGAAACAGTCGACTTGATTAATGTGATTCAGATTGCATTCAAAGTGATCAAATTTGCATTTAACTTGATTCATTCGATGTCTTCGTAGCCTTTTCAAATAGTCTGGACACCTTTTCAATCTGGTTTTGGTGCTTGCCTTGGAGTTTTTCTTGATTCAGATTGCATTCTGCCAAAAACATTTCAAGTTTTTCTTGTTTGGTGCATTTACTGCCATTGATGTATTCCATAAGACCATTTCTTAGAATAATTCATGCATTCAAGCTTCTCTCAGCTCCTCCTATAACAACGCATTTGGTCTATCCTTCCATTTTTTTTGACATGCAAAATGAATCTGCACAAAAAAAAAAACTGAATCTGCCTGAAGCGTTTTCCTTTTGCTATTCACGACAAATCCATTTTGGGCATACCATGAAATTATTCTGTGTTTGCTTTCATTTCCCACGTGAGAGCCTTTCTTAAAATTTTAAGATCTCATTTTAAAAAGCATATCTTTTAATTTAGTTCACGTGTAGTCTTAGTTTTTATTTTTTTAGCTTTTAGTTTTTTATCTTTTAATTTAGATTTTTAGTTAAGTTTAGATTAAATTAGTTTTTAATTAGATTATACTTTAGTTAAGTTTAGATTACATTAGTTTTTTTTAATTAGATTAGATTTTAGTTAAGTTTTCATTAAATTAGTTTTTAATTAGATTGGATTTTAATTGAGTTGATTTTAAATTAGTTTAGATTTTTAATTTTTTATTTATTGTAAATTAGTTTAGATTTTTCTAATTGTTAAATAGTTTAGATTTTTAAGTTGTTAGTTGTTCATTATTAGGTGTGGTATTTATTTATTTTTATTTTTATTTTTTTCAAGTGTGATTGTTTTGGTTTTGGGGATTAATCTTTTGACTTTTTGTTTTGTGCAGGGCATCTCTTTTTCGTGTGTTGAAGACATAATTTTGGAAACTACTAATGTCATTTTGAAGCAGGACGCATGTCGAAGAAATGGTGATCTGAAACAAATTGTTTGATTTTTTAGCTTAGATCACATTTTGAATTGGTGCTTTAAAATTAACTAGTGTCTTTCGTGTTTTGAGCATTAGGCTCTTTTGTGTTTACCTTCTAGAGGGCCTACCTCCCGAGAAGCCCTTAAGGCTCGGTGAGAGGGAACGACCCAAGTGGTAATTGGCTAAAGCCAAGCTCTTCTGAGCCACTATAAATAAATGTGTTTGTGACGAAAGTTGCAAGCAACGAGTGCTGATTAGTTCATACCGACGACATGTCTCCCCATAAACCCTATAGAGAGCAACTTCTATAGGCTGAGAGCCTTCCTTAATGGAGCATACACTGCCGCATGTATGGCCACTCGAACGGATGCCCTTACTAGACACCATTTGTGTTAGAAGCCAAAAACCTTCTAGTTGTTGATGCAGGAGGTCGGACCTCTGAAGCGGCTCACATTCTTACGGTTCTTAGTAGAGATACAAAGTTCACCACGGGGAGTTTTCATGGGGACTGATGCTTGGCTGCCCCGAAGAAGTGAGTGCCGAGGGTGGAGCCAGTGGGGTCAAGCATCTAAGTATCCGCTCTGAATTGCATAGCTCGGGGTAACCCCCCAAGTGAGATTCAACAACTATTGTCCTGGCCAGCCTTAGGATTGTGCTTGAATGTGTTTTTATTGCAAAATCAAACAAACATTCTGTCTGCCATGTTTTCTGAATGTGTGCACAAACAAACAAGAACATTTCATAATCAACACCACACTTGAAATTGAAACACTTAACAAAAAAACCTTGGTCTAAGCTTTGAAGTATCCATCCACATTGTACAACAACATTGTCCTTGAAACATTGAACTTGTGTTCTCAAAACAATCATTTCAGATCTCTTGAGACATCACTTTTGAAGTTCTGATCTTTTAGGTCCTCAAATAGTCACATCATTATAGTTTCCCATACCCTTTTCAATCCTTGCATAGTCTTCACCTAGTTGCGCCTTTCATCCTTGCATATCTTATTTAATCATACCTAGTCTTTGCATATCCCCCTAGATCAAACCCATGCATAATCCCCTTAGATCATACCCATAATCTTTGCATAGCCTTCCATCATTCCTTTAGGACATAACCTTAAACCTTGCACAAGTTCCTTAGGTCATTTCATCATTGGTCCTAGCCTTTCATTATTATTTGCATACCAAAATCCAAAAAAACCAAAATGTTGCTTGCACTTAGGATTTCTCATCTTAGGTCTGACATCAACTTTTGATCATCAATCCCCCTTATCACTTGAGGTGCATCTTCCTTGAGTTAGGGAATCTATCAGTTTCTTTGAGTTGGTATTCCGCTTGGAGTTCATCATCTCCTATCATAGCATACCCTCTCTTTGATAACTTATCCTTGTGTCTATCCATCATAGCACAAGTCAAATCCCACATTGGAAATATTTCAGACCTAGAGTATCCTTAGTCCTTGCATCAAGCATCATTCATTCTCATATCCCATTTAAGGTTTAGCTGCACATCACTTTCATATCATATAAATTGCACTTTTGCGTCAATCCTTTAGTAGTTGTATCACATAGATTGCATCTTTACATTGATCCTTAGTTGCATCCCAATTTCACTCATATCATATAGTTCCCCCTTTGCATTTTAGGGTTTTCATTCCATCTAGAGTCTCATACATTGTCCTAGGTCAAAGATCAGAACAATTATTTATGTCTCCTAACTTGAGAATCAAAATGTTTCAAAATCATCTATTTCAAGATGGAGATGACCTTATTAATTTTTATGAAGAAGACCACATTATCATTGCGACCAGTGAAACTAGAGAAACAAGCGATGAAGAAATAAATCAATCCACTATTGACGAAGCGTTTCACAGCCATAGATTTACTAAACTCCTTAAAGAGGTGGTTAAACGTGATCCACAAGCATACTTCAAAGCCCTTGCTGACGAGGGAATTAAATTGCCGCGTGTATTTGACATATCATTGCTCACAATTAAGGACAAATCGAGAGTTAGTGAGTCTAGATCTGCAAGGACAAACAATGAGGAGAGGATAAAAGATCATAGACCTTTCTACTTGCAACCAGGATACAAGAGATCTACGAAAACATCGAGACCTATGCATACCAATGATCCCATTTTGAGTGAATTGAGAGCATTGAGACAAGAAATAGACACTCTCAAGAATAAGAAGGCATCGTCACACAAGTTTTCTATTGAGGACATATGTCCCTATCCTTTTGATCTGAGTATTTCGATGCCACCTTTTCCTAGTCATTGGGAAATACCAAAACTAGATAAGTGTAGAGGAAATGGAGACCCTAGAGATCACTTGAGAGAATTTTGCGCCGCTACCTTAGAATTTGTAGTAGATGAAACATACCTCATGAGACTCTTTTCTCGCAGTCTTGGAGGAAGTGCCATGGAATGGTTCTCGCGATTACCTCCGACTATCAAATCTTTTCAAGAATTAGCTGATAAGTTTGTCTCACACTATGCTTACAACTGTGAACATGAGGTGACCATGATGGACCTCTTCAACACAAAACAAAGACAAGGAGAATCCTTCATATCATTTTTACAAAGATGGAGACATTTGACCAAAAGGGCACCTTATGACATTCCCGATAAGCAACTTGTTGACCTCTTTTGTCGTAATTTAAACAAGGAAATTGGAAGAGAACTTCGCCTTAAGTCACCTTTAATGAGGTCATAGACATGGGATTCCACATCGAACAAACACTTATTGATGATGGTACTATAAAGATAAATGATGATAAAAATTACAAAGGATCAAGTTCAAATCATAAAACACCATTTTGGGCCAAGAACAAGAATGTGGTTAATGACGGAGTTGTTGATGCGAAGAATACTAAAACATCGTCACCTGTTTACAAGCTTAAGGGTTCATCCTCAGACAAAGGAAAAGAAAAACAAAGAAGCTTCCCTAAATGAAATTTTACACCATTGGGACAACCACTTGAATCAGCATTGAAATAACTCCTTGAAAATAATCTTATTACATTGCCAGAGATACGAGAATACAACCCTCAAGTTAAACCCCCATGGTGGAATGATGATCACTTTTGCGACTACCATGGACACAAGTGTCATAAGACTAATAGTTGTAATAAACTCCGACATGTCATACAAGACCTTCTTGATGAGGGAAAAATTTTAGTTGATGGACATACTCCTTCCAGTAACTCCGATCGTGAGATATTCAAAAATCCTTTCCCTAAGCATGACCAAGATAAAGGGAAGGCCCCTAAATCTGGTGATAGTGTGAATTATACCAATGCTAAATATGACTATACCATAAACAACATTAGAGAGGTCGATAATCATGTGAACACTTTTATCATAAAGGGGAAAGAAACTGATTGCAATGTTACCACCTGCAAAGGCACATTTATTCTTAAGGGATCTAATTCTAAACTTACTACACCATCTTCACAATAAAACCTTATAGAGCATTTAGGGAAGACACCTACACAGATTTCTATACTTGAGTTGCTACGCTTATCCCCTAAGCATAAATCCATCCTTGATAAAGTGCTTGCTACCACTACTGTGCCTACAAACCTCCATGTAGATCAATTTCAAGCTATGGTGGGACATACTGCCTCCCCTCATACCCTCACTTTTACCGAGAATGATGACTTGTCCATGCAACAACCTCATAATGCACCTTTACATATTGAAGTCCTTGTCCATAGAGTTAAGATCAAGCGAGTTCTGATAGACGAAGGAGCAGGTCTAAATATTTGTACTCTAAAATTGATTAGAGAGCTTGGATCTAATGAAAAGGTAGTTGATCCGAAGAAAAAGATTACAATAAAGGCATATGATGAAGAGGAACGCTCATCTAAGGGATCAGTTACATTGCCTATCAAAGTGGGACCAGTGGTGAAGGATGTGGTTTTTCAAGTCCTTGATCTCCCGTTGACCTATAACATTCTCCTTGGAAGGCCTTGGATCCATGCAATGCAAGCTGTACCTTCTACCTACCATCAATGTATTAAATTTCCATACAATGGTGTTGAAGTAACTATACCAAGAGATCCAAACCCTTTTATGTATTGCAACAATTTGAGTTCTAAGACTGAATCCATCATTCCTAGTAACTATGAAGCACCTCCTTCCCAAGCATACATTGATCCTGAATCCTTAAAAGCATCCACTTCCAAATCCAATGAAGCTGAGATTAGAATAAAAGTAAAAGACCATGGAATAGGAGAGTATTCTATGAGTCGTGCTCTCTACATTGGAAAGCTACCTTTGTCCCCTCGCACTTATGGAAAACCACAAATGACTGAGACCACATCAGACACCACTACTATAGTCTGTAAACCTACTATTTTTAGAAAATGGGGAGCTTTGTATGACGAAATGGAAGAAGAGGACCTCTTGAAATGGCTATACAAAGATGAAGATACAGAGAAAGCACAAATTGCAGAACCTGAAGTCAAAATACCAGCTGAGCAATATGGAAAGGGATTGAATATAATGAAAATATATGGCTATGACGGTCACAGTCCTCTTGGTTTACACAAACAAGGTATACTTGAACCGATTAAACCTGATGGTGGACATAAGGTTCCTGGTCTAGGGTATGATACGCAGAACGATAAGACCTTGAGTACTAAGGGTAACTCGAGTGAGGTAGGGGAGTCTTCTAATGCAACACAGACTGATGAGGAAGGTACCATCGATGACTCTAACAATTTCATTGATATATATGAATATGATTCTATTTGTACCCTTGAGCCTATTCATAACCTTGAACCTAATCATGATCCTTTACCTCTTGTGCACTCACAACTTATTGATTGGGACCATGAGGGAGACCCCCAGTTAGATGTTTTTCAAAATGATGAGGCAATCATAAACTTTCTTGGAGCACGAAGTGGTTTACCCCTTGTAGATCATAGGGTTGGATTCACCATAGAGCTCAGTAGTGTGGCTTACTTTGGAGAAGGTGCCAAGCCTTTCAGTCGTAAAATTATGGAAAATATAAATAGGTCTTCTAGTGAAAACTACTTTGCGGCACTATTAGACCCCAAAAAAGTAAAAATAAAGGACGTATCCAAAGGTGAAAACCTCTCTAAGGCACTTGAGGATGGAAGGCTTGACACGCTTCCCCTAGCATTATACCATGAAAAGTCATCTATGGTAGTGGAAAAGATAGTACCGACAAACTTGGGCACAAAAGAGCAACCAAAGATTATACATCTAGCAGAATCATTGACCCCTGAAGACAGAGTAGAGCATATCCAGTTTTACAAGGAAAGACAAGTTAATTTTGCATGGTCCTATGCAGACATGCTCGGACTTGACCCTGATTTAGTTATGCATCACTTGTCTTTACCACAGGGGACAAAACCCGTCAAACAAAAATTAAGAAAAATGCATCCTCATGTGGCACTATTGGTAAAAGCAGAATTACAATAGCTACTAGATGTTGGCTTTATAAGACCTATTGACTATGCTGAATGGATTTCAAACTTGGTACCAGTTTCAAAACCTGATGGGAGTGTCTATGTTTGCACATATTTCAGAGATTTAAATAAATCTTGTCCTAAAGATGACTTCCCACTTCCAAATATTGACATGATAGTGGATTTTACAACTGGACACGAGATGCTATCCCTCATGGATGGGTTCTCGGGCTACAATCAGATCCAAATTGCTCCTGAAGACCACATCAAAACAACATTCACTTGTCCATAGGGAACTTTTTGTTGGAAGGTCATGCCCTTCGGGTTGAAGAATGTTGGAGCTACTTATCAACATGTAATGACTACTATATTTCATGACATGATGCATATATACTTGGAAGATTATGTAGATGACTTACTTGGAAAATATTACACCAGAGAGGGACATTTAGAAATCATGGATAAAATATTTACAAGGTTGGAAAATATAAAGTCCGATTGAATCCAAAGAAATGTGTCTTTGGGGTAACCTCTAGCAAACTCCTTGGATACATTGTATCATCTAAGGGAATTGAAGTTGACCCTGAAAAAGTAAAAGCCATACTTGAGATGCCACCACCGAGGAATATCCATCAGTTGAGATCTTTACAAGGGAAACTCCAATCTATCTGTCGCTTTATAGCACAACTGGCAGATAAGTGTCAACCATTTCAACACCTGCTACATAAAAATGTTTCCTTCAACTGGGATGACAAATGTGAACAAGCTTTTCAACAGATCAAAGAATACCTAATGTCACCACTAGTGTTAGTACCTCCTACAGATGACAAACCTCTACTACTGTATATATCTACAACTGCTACAGCTCTGGGGGCACTATTGGCTCAACATGACTCTGAAGGAAAAGAACGTGCAATATATTACTTCAGTCGTACCCTAGTGGGATATGAGATTAAGTATATTACTATTGAGAGAGCGTGTCTTGATGTAGTTTTTGCCTCACAAAAACTGTGACATTACATGCTTACACACCAAACAAAGCTCATTGCAAAAATTGATCCACTTAAATATCTTCTGAGTAAAGCAGCTCTTACAGGATGACTGGCTAAATGGGTCATGATTCTTAGCGAGTTTGACATTGAGTATGTAGAAAGAAAATCAATCAAAGGACAAGCTATAGCTGATCAACTCGCTTATGCTCCTATCATAGATGATCATCCACTTGTTACACAGTTACCTGATGAATCAATCTTTAACATGGAATCTTCAAACCTTTGGACTTTATATTTTGATGGTTCCTTCACACATGATGGCTCTGGCGCTGGAATTCTCTTTGTCACACCACAAGGGGATTGCATACCAAAGGCTTATAAAATACAATTTCCTTGTACCATTAATATTACAGAATATGAAGCATTACTTTCTGGGCTCCATATGGCTGTACAATGGAAAATCTTAGATTTGCATGTTCTTAGTGATTCCCAGTTAGTGATTAGATATGTTAATGATGATTATAAGACAAAGGATGAAAAGCTTATGCCATACAAGAGAATGGTGGATGATTTCAAGGCTTACTTTACCACAATCACATTTGAGAAAATTCCTCGGGACAACAACAGAGTAGCTGATGCAATGGCTACAATCGCCTCCCTTGTAATAATGCCAAGTAATGCCGAATACTGTGAGTTCTTGGTTGAACCGCTCTTGGAGCCTGCCTACAATGTACCACAATCTGAAATGATATGTCTCATCGTTGGTCCTAATTCCCAATGGTATGGAGATATTTATGCCTACTTACATGATAATACCTTACCTCTTGATATATCCAACAAAGCCCAAAAAACTTTTATTCATCGAGCCGCCCGTTATGCCATTTTAGCTGACACCCTATATTGTCAGGGTCTTGATGGTACCTTACTTAGATGTCTCGAGCGTGATGAAGCCAGCACTGCCTTGCGAGAGGTACACGAAGGTATATGTGGGGCGCATTTGAGTGGTCCTACCCTGGCTAAGAAACTCTTGCGTACTGGTTATTACTGGCCTACTATGGAGAAGGATGCTTATTAGTTTGTTAAAAAGTGCAAGCAATGCCAAATACATGGAGACTTGATACATGCACCAGCATAGGAATTGCAACTGCTTATTACATCTTGGCCTTTTTGTCAGTGGGGACTCGACCTCATGGGCAAAATCCATCCACCCTCATCCAATGGGCACAAATTCATCATCACTGCTACTGAATATTTCACAAAATGGATTGAAGTCGTTCCTCTTACCCATATCACTACAAAACAAATTGCCACCTTTATTTTGAATTACATCATATGTCAGTATGGTGTCACCCTTTCCATCAGTACTCATAACGGTCGTCCCTTCAAGAACCAAGATGTCCGTGAGCTTTGTGATAAATTTAATATCTAGCACCGTTTCTCCACATCATACTATCCTCAAGGTAATGGCCAGGCTGAGGCCTCTAACAAAAACATCCTTAGAATCCTCAAAAAGACAGTCAATGAAGCTGGTCGTGATTGGCATATCCAATTGAACCCTGCCTTGTGGGCTTACCGCACGAGTGCCACACTCCCACAGGTGCCACTCCATACTCCCTTGTTTATGGTTATGAAGCTATATTGCCCATTGAGGTCGAGATACCTTCCCTACGGGTCTCTTTGCATAACCTAATCAGTTGTGAAGACTACAGAGTCTCCCACTTGCATGACTTAGAATTGTTGGATGAAAGAAGACAAAATGCTTTTGATCACCTCAGAGCATATCAACAACGCATGTGTAGAAGTTACAACCACAGAGTCAGATCTCGCACATTCGAAGTTGGTGATTTTGTCCTTAAAGAAAATCAAAAGAATCAACAAGATAGAGAGAAAAGGGGCAAGTTTGAACCTAATTGGCTTGGTCCATGTATTATCACTGCTGTGTATGGATCAGGAGCATATCAACTAGCAACTCCTAAGGGTGAACCGCTTGAAGATCCAATCAATAGCATTCACCTTCGTAGATTCTATGCTTGAGTATTTCAATAAAATTTCTTTAAAAGATCCTGCAAAAATACAAAAAAAAAAAAGAAAAGAAAAGAAAAAAGTGAAAAAAAAAGAAGTAAAGAAAAATAATTTCATCCATTGGTGAAAACTTGGCAAACAGGCGCCTTGGGCAAATACCATGGTGAAAACCGGGCAACCGGCGCCATGTGTAAATATTTGGCTCCTCTTTCCTTCAGTACTCTACTTGATCAATGCCTTATCCATATCTTCTCTCCCATTCCATGGTAGTCTTCCCCCCCCTCACCATAGCTTGTGGATTGTTTGCATACCCCGCACAATGCTTCTCGTGCATACTACGCTAGTCTTATCCCTCATTGAGGCATCTTCTTAAACTTAGGAATGGGTTAGGATAGTTGATGTCTCACAGTCGGAGGAACTATCTTCTAAAATGTCTTGAAAAAATCTTAAAAGTCATAAAATGTCCTGAAAAAATCTTAAAAAATCATAAAATGTCCTGAAAAAATCTTAAAAATCATAAAATGTCTTGAAAAAATCTTAAAAATCATAAAATGTCCTGAAAAAATCTTAAAAATCATAAAATGTCTTGAAAAAATCTTAAAAATCATAAAATGTCCTAAAAAAAATCTTAAAAATCATAAAATGTCCTGAAAAAATCTTAAAAATCATAAAAAGTCCTGAACAAATCTTAAAAATCATAAAATGTCTTGAAAAAAAATCTTAAAAATCATAAAATGTCCTGAAAAAATCTTAAAAATCATAAAATGTCCTGAATAAAAAATCTTAAAAATCATAAAATGACCTGAAAAAAATCTTAAAAATCATAAAATGTCCTGAAAAAAAAAAATCTTAAAAATCATAAAATGTCCTGAAAAAATCTTAAAAATCATAAAATGTCATGAAAAAATCTTAAAAATTATAAAATCTCCTGAAAAAACCCTAAAAACTAAAACATTCATAAAACCTAAAAATCATGAAACTCCAAAAAACATGCAATAAACATTGCAATGACACAAACACTTCGGACAAGCATGCAACTTTGGAACTTCAACGGACTCATGACAGGACGACACTTAAATTGAGCAAACAGAACAACATCTGATCAACTTATACACCCGAAGCCATCAACTGTGAACAAAAAAATCATTCCACATGAAACATATTGTTTGCTTATTTTCTCTTTATTGTTTTTTATTTTCCTTTTTGGTGACATGTCTTTTAGATTTTCCGGGATGTCTCTAACTAGAGATTTTATCTCCAAGATGTCTTTGACTAGAAAGGCGAGGATGGGGCATGTTCACTTGTTTGCTGCTTGCAGGATGTTCCTTAGGAATATGACGACACGTCTTAGGACATGATCACTTAAGATCATTGAGGACATATTGGTCTGATACACACTAAGGTATTCCTTTACTGTCTGATATGTTTTCTTTCATGCAATTGGTGTGACTAATTCATTTGGATCTAATTGATATCCAAATATTTTTTGCCTTTTGCTATAATAAGCTCGATGATGATACAAGCACTTAAAAAGCACAAGAATTCTCATCACCTTTCATATCCTCTTTCTCATCATTCTTCATAATCATCACTTTTCTCTTCTCATCCTCCTTTTCATCTATCTTTTTCATCATCTTCTTCATTCTTCTTATTGCAGTGAGATCGATCAAACACTTTATCCAACTGATGCATGTCTTTGAATCTTTGATCTCTTTTTCAACCAACTTGCTTCGTGCCATCTCAATGCCCCTGGAATCAATCAATCAATCAATCATTGGATCACCTTATCTTGTGCTAGCATCAATCCCTATCAGCTTAATCAGCTCAATCAGCTCAATCAGCTTATCAACCTAGCTATACTGTTCATTTTCACCAATTGTTCAGTTACGCCTCATCAACTGTACATTTCCATCAAATGTACATCTCAATCTAATTACTTGTGCAATATCAATCATCCAATCTTCTCTCCCGTGATCTAGCAAGAGATCAATCCCCATCATTCTGTTCGATCAATCTCTCGAGGGGGCATAACCAATCAATCATCATCCTTACCAAGACACCTTTGGGGCATATATCAGTTGATCATTTTCTTTGAAACAATGCGACATGCTGCATTGTCTCAAAGAGGGGCAAAATGTAGACACATAAAAATTTCCATTAATTTGTCCTCATTTGATTTCACATTTCTTTGAACATCGAGCGAGTCCTTATTATTAGACTATTATTTCTCCATAATTCATTATTCATAATTTCCATCTTTTATTATATTATTATTATTAATATCTCATCATTTATCCCTTCAATTTATTAAATAAAACATTTATCATATTCATTTATACACCTTCATGCATTCACCTTATATACATTTATCTATTTATTTAATAAAACCCTTAAATATCCCCTCCTACCACTTACCATTTCCCACTTACCATTTCCCATTTACCACTCATCTTCCCTATACCACTCATTTTGCATTATCCCATATTCATCCCACAACATGAACTCGCCCGGAGAAAATCTATTTAAACAAAGCCCCCTCTCTTATCTGAGCATCTCATCTTTATGCGTCGAACTTATGTCAGTTTGTATTCTTCAACATCTTGGCACTTCACTTTCTTTAGCTTCCTTTGCATCAATCATCTTGAATCTCCAAAAAACCATAGCTTCTTGTGTGTGCTTCTGAGAGCAATATTATCTACATAAGATCTTGATTTAAGGAGTCCAATGGAGTGGATTATGTAACATGCATGTGTGTTTCTTTGTTTATTTTGGCTTTGCATGTGTGTGTTTTGCAGGTACTTCATTGTTGGATGTTGGAAGAAGCTAAATCCATGATTTAGTTTCCCATTTCCTCTATCTACATCTCTTACATGACCATTAATGGCTCTTACATAACCATTTATGGTTAATTCAACTTGCACTCATGTGTCTCCTCAAGCATTTATTGCTTTGACCATGGTTATCCCTTTTGCCTTTGCACAAGAGTTTATCCATTGGATAAAAGATTTATTCTTTGAATAACGAATTTATTCATTCAACCTAACCTTGACCTTAACTCCCAAGTTAACCCTCAGGTCATGTCAAGCATTTAATGCTTCTTCCCTCTCCTCTCAACCCATCTCATGTTGACACTTGTCATCTTGGGATTGGGTTGAAAGTCCTCACATGGATCTTAAACCCTTCAATCCTGACCCTTGTTGAGATTACTCAATCTCAACCATCCATTGCTCCATTTTTCCTATAAATAGAGCCCATTTCTTCATAATCCAGATCCTGAAAACTTGTATGCATCTAAGTTATAGTGAATTGTAGAGATCATTTTAGCATAAATCACTAATATCTTGTTATTTTGGCCTAAAATAAATCATTTTAGCATCATAGCATCTAATATTCACTTTTATTCACATTTTCATAGCAATTTAGAATAAACATTTCAATCTTGAACCTCCATAAGCATCCATAGTGCAAAAAGCTGCTGAGAGCTACACTAGTTTGGAACTTGGAGAGGAGAGGAACAAAGGAGAAGGAGCTAAGAGCATGTTAGGAGGCATTTGGAGATGTCTCATTATATTTACTTTCCTAGTTAAAAATTTCTTCATGTTTTTGGTGTCTCTTTTGATATGCCTGCTTAGATTAGTTTTTGAATGGATTAACATTAACGGTTTCTTGGGTTGTTGTGTGTTATTCCACCACAGGTTCAAGTCTAACCTTCCCCCTTTTCGCAAAGCATCAGAGTCCATATCTGCATATAGATCATCATAAAACAATAAAAGTAAAAGTATACAATGATATCAGATAAAAAAAATACAAGTGCCTCAAAGTCAAGTCACGGCTATCCTGTACCACTACCAACTAACTTTGTCTGTCTCTGTGGTTGTGGACGAGAAGATCCTCTAGATACCTGTCTCCCATGATCACCACTCCTCTAAGGAGGCCTCATGAATCCACCACTGCTAGTATCCATCAACATGGTGGTATGATAACTACCTTCTCTCTGTGACTAAATCCTCATATAGTCATCACCAACGAGAAGTCTCCTTCCCAGCTTGAACTAGTGCTCTAATAGTATCAGCTGAGAGAGTGCCCAATCTAACCTGTTGAATATGATCAAGAAGGCCCTGAGTATCCTTTTGTCTCCTAACAACTGTATCTCTCTCTGTCATGAGTTTCTGTATCTGTGCTTTAAGCTGATCTATCCGTGCTCTGAGACTATCCATGCTATCCTGCTCTAGTAAATTCTGCTGTGACACATGAACACCAATCCCCTCATCTCCACCTCCCTGTCCACCTGCTAGAATCTCAGTCCGAGTAGCTCTCAGAACTCATTGTCTAATGAGTGGAACATGATCCACTGGACCCTCATCCTCTCCACCATGAGCTGCAATAACCCTAGGGTCTGGCTGAATCTGACCAAAATCAATGCCTCTCCCGCAACCCCCATCCAGTCCAGTCATCCTACCTCCTCCTGTCAATGGCAACGCTCTTGGTGATCACATCCTTTCCCTGCCAATATCCCTCCCAATCCATCCACCATCTCTCCCACCCATAGGAAGCGATCTCCCAATCCTGCCAACTGGTCCAAATGGTCCTCCATGGACTCTCAATCGACATCCTCTCCGTCTGGGTCTCCTATCGCCACCACCTCCATCCCCACCCTCATCTCTAGCTCCCCCGACCTCTTGAGTAGCTCTAAGCTCTCATCTCCATCTCCATCTCCTAAAAACTGGATCGTAATCGTCATCCTCATCTCCTGAGTTGGGAGGAGGATTTGTTGGATCAGTAATATGAGGAAATGGATGTGCTAGT
The DNA here is from genome assembly GCF_030272615.1 of Cryptomeria japonica. Lineage (NCBI taxonomy): Eukaryota > Viridiplantae > Streptophyta > Pinopsida > Cupressales > Cupressaceae > Cryptomeria > Cryptomeria japonica. Next base: position 436,302,740 of record NC_081409.1, read on the forward strand.
ATGTACTAAGCATAATCTGCAGTAACCCCAGGATCAAGAATGTGTAATCTCATATCATAAGCCACCCTAGGAGTAGCAAGAAACTCTGTGCAAGCAATCTCAAATTACAATGAAGGTCCCCAATCTTGCCTATCTTTGTACCGCCGCGCATATATAGTGACACTAGTAGGCATAGGCTGAATGATACCAAACTGTCTAAGAATGCGACTCATCAATTGTCTCTCAACAATGTAAGGAGTCCAACCAATAAGATATCTACTCTGCATAATAAATGGTAATGTCTGTGCATCATCCATCCACGACTCACAATCAACATATGGTCTCCAAGTAACACTATCCATTGAATCAAGAACCCAACGCTAATACTCCATCTTACCCAACTTATGCTGAGTAAGGATACCTGCATATTGATAAACACATAGCTGCCTCTCTCCATGAACTTTATGATGGATGGGCCGAGTGATAGCAATGTGCTCCCAGCACCAGATCTGCAAAAGTGTACATCTTGTCGATAGACTAGCACTCTCATCATAAACAACCTGATGAAGATCATGATATACATGAGCAAGTATACAAACACCCCATGCATATCGAGTCTGATGCTGCATCAAGCTCTGAAGAATCTCACCCCAACCAACAGAAAAACCTTGAGATCTCCTATCTGGACAAATAAATCCCCCAATCAAACCTGAAAGAATCACAGGGAGAGTCTTGTAATACATAATCATGTCCTCCCATCGAATCTCTCCTCTTGCAATTCTCTCATTGTGAAATATGGCTCTGCAAGCCTCTCTCCCTACACGATCCTAAAAATCATACTGAACTAGCTCGCCAATCACTGGGATATGAAGAATCCTATACACATCCTCAAGGGTAACACTAATCTCACCTGTGGGCAGGTGGAAAGTGTTATGCTTGCTATGTCATCTCTCGGCTAAAGCTGTCAACAAAACCCTATTATGGGTAATATCAGGCATGTATAATAGATGGCGTAATCCATAGGCATCTATATGTCTCACCTCCACGCGTGTAAGCTCTGGCACTAAGTGCCGTATCGCCGGGAATTTCTCCCGACACTGGAGAACATCAAGTTTCTCCTATTTACCAAGAGAATTCGATCAATCATCACTTGTATATCTATCAAATCAAAGAGATCACTAATCTATCAAAACAAATCAAATCGATCTAACAATCACTGAGTTCAATCAAAACTCTGCTATGCGCATCAGAAACTAAATCGGTTTCTTAGAGCTAATCTATCCAAACAAATCAAATCATTTTAAACCTATCAAACATGGTTTCCTATCAATCATTGAGTTCAATCAAAACTCTGCTATTCTCTTTCATCAGAACCTAAATCAGTTTCTTAGAGCTAATCTATCAAAACAAATCAAATTGATCTATCAAACAAAATCAATCAATCAATCAAGTACCTATTCATCATAATTGCACATCAAACACGCCTAAATCTAATCAACAAAGTGATTTTTGGCTATGAAATCTATCAAAAATATTCACCTAGAGCATATGTGCTAACCTTTTTAACAAAAGTGCTATCCTATTGAACGCATGCGCTAACCAAAGCATATCCGCTAACCTTTTTAACAAAAGCACTATCCTATTGAACATATGCACTAACTTTAGTTGCAAAAGAACAAACATACGATGTAGAAGCGCTAACCTAAGCAAATGCGCTAACATTTCTAACACATGCGCAACCAAAATGAGCACATGCGCTGACATTGGCAAATGCGCTAAATCTAAATGCAAAAGCGCTAAGCAAATACCAAAAATCGCAAAAAAAATCAAAAAATCCAAAAACGCGCCCAAAAAAAACATGAAAAATTATAGGACAAGTTGAAAACAAAGCCCGGGATAAGATAAATATCGGAAACCCATACTCGGGAGGTCACTGATATCATCGAATGCACTCAAATCGATGGTTCTCCAAAGGAATCACCATTTCGCCACCTCACCAAGACAATTTTCTTCACAAGCTAACAAGGATGAAAATGAAATTAAAATTAACCTTGGTTAATTTTATAATTACTATTTGAAAGGGTAATTAGTGCTTTTCAATGGGGCAATTTAATTTGTTTTTTATAAATGAATTTAATTGGTGGAACTTTTCAATTATCATGAGATCAATCGTTCAAACTAAAATTTTCAACAATTTCACGATCAATCTCCCGAGGGGGCACACAGTCAGGATTTTTATCTCCATCAGGTGCGCGATTTAATCTTTGAAACAATGTTGTCTCGACATCATTTCAAAGAGGGGCAAAATGTATACACAAAAAAATGGCTATGAGTGATTAAATAAATATTTTATATTTATTTAATAATTATTCTTGTATTAAATAGTTAATTTGAAAAGATTAATTTATTTAATTCACTTCGTGTGTTTCAATTAATTAATTTAATTGAAATATTTTATTAATTAATTCATCTATTCTATTCCTCTAATTAATTGAATATCAAATATTTAATTATTGCATTCAATCATTTGAATATCTAATGTTTAATGATTATTCTCCTATCCTATAGTCTCAAATATTAAATAATTTGTAAATTATTTAATCCCTTATCCAACTCACCTTCCATCTCAACTTAATCTTCCCTTTGCCAACTCATCCATCATGTGGCTAAGGATATTAATATTTCTTAAATATTAATTCATCATTTATCTTCAACCTCCAAATTTAATGAAATAGTGTGTACGTACACATATTTCATAACCTCCTTCTATATTCTCTCCAACATCCCTACATCTTAGGAAGGACTTGAGTCCACTTGTCCTCTCATGCCTAAATATTCTCCAACCATCCCTAGATTCCCTGAGTCAGCAACCCAGTCAAGGTGAGATGAGTGACACTTCTCTTCTCCTTCCCCCTTTCTCTCAACCTTCACCTTTGCTCACAACCATCCAAATCTCCAGATCTGATAATGACCGTTGATCTGAGCCACATCATCTTATCCTCTCAAAGTCTATAAAATCAGGAGTTTGAGTTGAGAAAGAGTTAGACTTCAAGTGAATTTGCAAGCCAATCATTTGTAAAACTTATGCATCCATGAGTTTTAATCTTGAAGCAAATAGCATAATCATATAACATAATCATTTTAGCATAATCATTTAGCATTGCATATCATAGCATTTGTGAACTATCAGTTATCAGTCCATTCTTGATATGTCATCTTGGAAGCTATTAGTGCTTGTCTGAGAGCACACAATCTACAACCAGGAACAATGGAGTTAGGACATAGTGAGACATAAACCATGAAGGTAAAAATAACAATTTTATTTCATATGTATTTCATGTAGTTTCATTGGTTGAGTTTGCATTTCTTGTAGCATTTCCATTGGTATTTTGTGAAACTAACTTGTTGCAGGTAGCATTCTGAGGATAAAATTCAAGTCGACGCAATTATTATTTAATTAATTGTGATTTTTAATCCTCAATTTAAATAATCTGTATTATTTAAATAAATTCATTTTCAATTTCTATCTCTATTGAATTAATCATTAACCCTTTCCTAAATATTAATTAAATATTTCTTATTTAATTAATTCTGATTTTAATTCCTTAATTTAAATAATCTTAATTATTTAATTAAATTAAATTTATAAATAATTAAATAGTTTCTTTAAATTATTTAATTAACTAATTTATTCTTCTAATTCCATTTCCAAATCCCCATTTTGTCCAATTTCATTTAATTTCATTAATTCTTCTAATTTCATTTAATTATATTAATCATTCAAATTCAAATTCAAATTCATATTCTTCCAATTTCAAATACATGTGCATGATTTTAAATATTAAGTTGAAAATAAAAGTCAAATTCTAAATATATTCAAAAATCAAATTGAATTTAAAATAAATTCAATATTTGAATTAAATCTCATGCAAAGATTAATTTGAAAATCAAAGTCAAAGTGCAAGCACATGCTAAATAAATTAATTCAATTAATTAATTACATCATTATCTTTCCAATTCCTATCTTCCACTTTGCTTTTTTCCAAAAAGCTTTCAATCAGTTAACTATTTCAGTTTCTTTAATTCTCTCCAATCATTGTTTTTCTGTCTTCTAGTTAGCTTTTTCTAAATAAAGCTTTCTTTGTCATCAATCAATCATCCTCCAATCATTCTTTTTCATCTTTCAATCATCTTTTTTCTCAATCAGTTAACTCATTTATCTATGCAATCAATTCTGTTCCACCTCCCAAATTAGCAGTTCAACTATCAATTAGCATGTGAGTTCACCTGAGTTCCGCCTCTTAATCAATTTAGTCCACCTCTCAATCAAACCTCTCCAATAATCTATAAATTGAGCATCCAATCTCCATTTTCAATCAAGAACAATCATGATAAATCATGAACTTCGAATCTTTGTGTCAATTGCAGGTTCCCAATGTGATATTTGAGCCACCATACCACAAAGAGAAGAAGAGCAATGGAAGCCATGATGCACAATAGGCAGTTTTACATTTTTTAGATTTATTCTATTATGCATCTATTTTCATTGATGTTTGTTTTAAATTCATTAATTGAATAGGGATTCGTTATTTCCATTTGTTTTTTATTGAATTACATGATGAATTTAAGCATACACACAAACAACCAATTTTATACCTTGTCTTTCACCTCTCCCTCAGATTGAGCTTGATGAAGTGGAAGATGCACCCCTTTGATGCTCCACTTGATGTGCTCCTTTCTTGATGTGGATGTGGATTGCTCTCTTTTGCTCAACAAGATTGGGATATGGATTTGAGTTTGGGATTATGAAGGATTGGACAGATTTAGATTGATGGATTGAAGGATTATGAGGACATGATAAGGATATAATAGAAGAGAATATAAGAGAGAATTGGCAGCATGAGAATGCTAGAGAGGAAGTGAGTCCTTTTGAGTTTATTATCTTCCAATTTATAGATTGAAGGAGGCCAATGAAAGGCCAAGATTGATTTGGTTATGGAGGGTTGAGATTGATTTAAGATAGAAGGCATGGATCAAGGGTGCCTTGGGAAAATAAACAAGAATATAAAATTCCTTGAGAAGAGGGGGAAATGAAATTTGAATTTCAAAATGAGGAATTAAAAATTCCAAAATAAAGGATGCATGGAGGGATTCAAAGAAATTTAAATTTCTTTGAGAGGCTCAATGTTGATGTGACATGAGTGGGAATATAAAATTGAAGTCTAATGATAAGCATGATTATGAGAGATTCTAGAATGATTAATTAGGTTAAGTGGGGATTAGGAAAAGTGATTTGTAGGAATCACATGACTAGGTCAATTAATTAGAATTAATTAACTACGTGGGTTTAGAGGAAATAATTATTGGAGGGACATTAGAAGAATAGGGGAATAATTTATTTATTTGATAAATTAATTATTAGACAATAGTGACAGGATAAATTAAATTGGATTTAATTAACCCCGAGAAGAGTAAGGATGACTCCATTTATCATTATTGCTACTACCTCTTGAAATTCATCCCCATATGTAGTGAAATCATCCATATAGATTTCCATGCAATTGTTCAAGATATCAACAAAGATGCTTAGAACTACTCTTTGAAAGGTTGTTGGAGCATTACACAATCCAATTGGAAGAACATAGTAGGCATAGGTTCCCCAGGGACAAGTGAAAGTAGTCTTATACTGATCTTCTAGTGCTATTTAAATCCGATTATATCCACTAAATCCATCAAGGAATGAGAAGTACTTTTTCCCTGCTAAAGAGTCCAAAACTTGATCAACGAAGGGAAGTGGAAAATGATCCTTTTTGGTTTCTTTGTTCAATTCCCTATAATCCACACACACTCTCCATTTTCCATTCTTCTTTGGAACAATCACCAAAGGTGAAACCCATTAACTATCTAGGATGGGGTAAATAAAACCTACATCTATTATTTTTTGTAATTCAGTCTTGACAATTTCTCTAAGAGTCGGGTTAACTCTTCTCTGAGGCTGTCTGATTGGTTAGTATGCTCTTGGATATAGATTCTATGTGTACATAGTTTAGGATCCAATCCTACCATATTAGTGTAGTCCCAAGAAAATGCGTACTTCTTCTGCTATAACAGATCTTTCAATGACTACTCTTGTTGTAGACAAAGATCACAATTAATAATGAGTTTCTTCCCAAGAGTTGCTTCAATCTATTTAGTCATGTATTTCATGGTAGCTTCATTCACACTTGGTAGGTTTAAATCATGGGGTATCAAGGTATGAAGGATTGCTGGAGTAATTAAATTTAAAGTAGGGAATAGTCTTTGTGATGGACATGCAAAGTTGTTCGAAGTACCTTCTCCTGTAGCTTCCTCTGCACATGTATTATTTAACACCTATGTTAAGACATGATCTTCATCATAAAGTTGGAGGAGAGGACTTCTATCAAGAATCATCAATTTTACCAAAAACTTGGCATCTTCCTCAAGCTCATCACCTAAGTCGAGCCAGATGAATTGTTCTGATTCTTCATGTTGTTGAGTAGGTGGATAAAGTGTCAATTTATTTGTACTATCTCCATTGGAAATAGTCATATCTCTTGACCTGCATCTATTGTAAGCATCTATAGTAGCCAACCATGGTTTGCCCAATATTATTGGGTATCCCCCCAAGGTAGACTTGGGAGATAAAACCATAAAATCAGATGGACACTCCCAAGAATCAAGAATGACCACAATGTCTTCTATCATACCATCTGGCTTGACTGTAGAATTGTCAGCTAGTTGAAGAACTATATGAGGAGGTCTTATGTTGGCCAAATTCAGATTTTACATAATTTATTTGGTCATGACATTGATAGAATCTCCTAAATCTATGAGAGCATTTTGAACCATGACTCCATTTATCATTATTGCTACTACTGGGCTACCAAGGTCTGCATACTTAGACATGATTACTTTCCCTAGCATAATATCAACTAACTTACCCATTACATGAACTATTGCAAGGTCCTTCTTCTTCCTCCTAGGTTTCTTCAAGCATGCCTCTCTAATAGATTTACTTTATATAGGTACATCCTTAATTTATTGAAAGAGAGGTATCTCAATGGAAACTTCCTTAAACTAGTCCAGAAAATCAAATGTTGGCTCAAAGATAGACTTTGGTTGAGCTAATCTTTGAGGAAATGGAGGATTTGGATTCTTAGGTTCTTCAGTTGGAAAAATAGGAGTAGGTTATACTGTTTCCTCCTCTTCATTAACTAACTCTGTGATGAGAGGAGTATCAGGTTATTGAAAAGTTTTGCTTGACCTAAAATGTACATCACTAATGCTAAATGAATATGCAGGGTATTGATTGAATTTTGTGGAATACACTGGTTGCTACTATTGCTAAGTTTTATTGTTGGGATTAGGATCTGTATACACCTAAAAATGGTCTAAAGATAATTAATTAAATACGTAGTTATTTAATTAACAACCCTTCCTAGTTAACTGAATTCACTTGTAATTTAATTAATTTCCCTACATTCTTCTACTTGTGATTAAATCTGAGGATTTATTCATATAGTTCACTCTATAATCCCCCTTTGATTAATTAATTTTAAATTAATTAATTCTCCTCATTTTAATCAGTTCTTCTAATTCCTAATTAAGATTAACAAACTCAAGTTTGTTGAGATTAATTACCATTTTCCTAAATATTTGAATTTCTAAATTCAAATATGAGCACATGGCTCCTAACTTCTAACCACCTAGCCTAACCACCCCCTAACCTAACCAATCTATCTAATCCTAGGTTTAACTAACCCTATCCTATCTTGCACATCCTAAACTCTTTTATCCTTACCTCTTATGGGTTGGATATTCTACCCTTGAGACACATGGCACTTATTATGGTTTTTATCATGTTAATCTAGTTTCAATTATCAAATCATGTAGCTTAATTATCATTTTAGCTAATCAATCATCCTAGTTATAATCATGCATCAAATCATCCTAGCCTCATGCATTTTCATTATCATGATCATATAGCTACTCAACTTTTGAGTTGCCACTTTGGAGGTCATTGCTTGCTGAGAGCCAACAATCCAACACCTTCAAGGTCCTCAAAAATAGAGGAGGATGGGATATCTCAAAGGAGGCCTTTGGTTTGCATATTTTATTTAGTTTTCAAATTGTGCTTCCTAGTTATAATTGTTATCTCATGTATGTGCATGTTTAACATAATTGACCATATTTTTAGCAACACATTAATTGGTGGCCATCGAGGGGCCTAACCCCTTTGATCTTTAACAAGTTTTCTTGCAAGAAATCTCATTGATAGGTTGATTATCTCTTTCAACGCATAGATTAGCTCTTTCAGGTTCTAGATTTGCGTTCTTGGTCTCCGTTTTAGTGTTTGAGCACCTCAAATGGCGTTTATGGGGGGTTTTTCAACTTTGTTTTCATGATTTTCTATACTTTAGCATTTTCAGTCTTTGTCTTAGCATTCTTGGTATGTTTTGTAGCGTTCTTGATAATTCTTGCAGCGTTCTTGGTCAGTTTGGCAGCGTTCCTAGTAATTTTGGCAGCATTCTCAGTCAATTTGGCAGCGTTCTCAGTCTATTTGACAATGTTCTTGGGGTTTAGCACAATGTTCTTGGTCAATTTGATAGAGTTCTTGGTTAATATGATAGCATTTTTGGTTAATTTGATAGCATTCTCAGTATTTCATTGATAATTTCAATGGCCTATTTTGCATTTATCATTTCTACATATGGACTGCCATTTTACTGAACCTAACTTGCAGTTTGTTAATTTTGCAGGTACCTATTTTGCTATGAAAGATCAGAGTTATAAACCATTTCGCTTCCAAAGATTGCAATATAAACTACTAACTTTGTTTGCAGTTGTGGGATTTTGCACTCATTTTTGATAAATTAGGCACATAGAATAATTAAAATGGAAATGAACAAACATGTCTTATGTGTTTTGGATGATAAGCGAGTATGCTCTCACCTTTCTTAGGTGATCAGAAATATAGACTTGCCTTTTCTTTTCAATAGTGCATATCCTTAGTGGGCCTGCCCTCTTGAGGAGCCTATAAGGCCAAATCCATTAAGGTCGGTGAGAGGGGAATGACCCAAGTGGGAATGACTAAACGCCAAAAACTCCAACCCACTTTAAAATAAACATGATTTGATGAAAATCAAGTCAATGACAATGTTTGGGAATAAATCTCCTTTGTACCTTCAGGTATATTAAACCTTGGTTTTCAACACTGGGAGACCTCTTAATTGAGTTTATACCCCAACACACCAAACGGATCCATTACTAGTTCCAATTAAATTAGAAGCTACCTGATTCACCTTCGAACATTATTAAATTCTTAGTGTAGGGAGGGAGAAGAATCTCTCCCAAAGACACTCACCATATGTCCCTCTTGAGCATATGTGCAAACTCCCCTTTTGATACCTTATTGCTAGGCTCATAACAAGACTCCACTAGCTCTCAAAAAGGCAAAAATATAGGCGCCCTTTAGGGGGTGACAAGGTCATGTGAGATGACAGGGTACCAAGTGTGGGCTAAGAACTAATAATGAAGCCAATCTCCTTAGGATAGACTGAATGGTGTGTTTTCAATTGTTCAAAACCCGTGAAAACTTGGGCTTTCTTTAAAGCTTCTTGAACATACACTTTATGTGTCCTTTGGGACCAAAAAAAATCTGGATTCTGTGTTTGTAAATCATGTTAAGACATCATCCATTGGGATACAACAAAAATTGCAAACTCAAACTTCAAACTGTCAAATTTACAAGTTTCATAGTAGATTATCTCTCTCGGTCCAAACAATAGCTCTCACAGTCCAAATAGTATCTCTCACAGTCCAAACAATAGCTCTCTTGATCCAAATAGTAGCTCTCTGGGTCCAAACAATATAGTAGCTCTCACGATCCAAACAATAGTTCTCTCGGTCCAAACAGTAGCTCTCATGGTCCAAATAGTAGCTCTCTCGGTCCAAACAGTAGTTCTTTTGGTCCAAACAATAGCCCTCACGGTCCAAATAGTAGCTCTCTCGGTCTAAATAATAGCCCTCATGATCTAAACATTAGCTCTTTCAGTCCAAACAATAGATCTCACGGTCCAAAGAGTGGCTCTCTCAATCCAAATGTTAGCTCTTTTGGTTTAAAATCCAGCTCTCTTGGTATGAATGCTAGATTTCTCACATTTCAACATTAACTCTCCAAGGTTGAGCTTTCTAAGTCTAAGCATTAGTTATCTAAGTCTACACATCAACTCTTGGAGTAAAAATAACCATTTTTTGAGTTCTAACACCAATCATTTAAACTTCAAAGTTCTTGGTTCAAACAACAACACTCTAGGTCCAAACGTCAGCTCTCCTGGTCTAAATGTCATCTCTCATGGTCCAAATGTCAGCTCTCTTGGTCTAAACTACAACTCTCTTGGTTTGAATGTCAGCTTGCTCATGTTTCAATACTAGATCTCCCAGTTTACAATTGCTAGGTCTCAACATCAGTTATATGAGTTTGAAAATAATAAAGTTGGGTCAAAACAACAATCTTCTACGTTCAAACAACCAATTTTCCGACTCTAAACATCACTATTTTGAACTTTTGAGTCACTGAATTGCAAAATAGCATTTTTGGTCAGTATAGAAGCATTTTTGGTCAGTTTGTCAACATTTCTGGTCAGTTTCTCAGTATTTCTTGTCAGCTTGTCAACCTTTATGGTCAGTTTGTTAGCGTTTCTGGTCATTTTGTTAGTGTTTTTGGTCATTATAGCAACATTTCTAGTCATTATGTCAGTGTTTTTGGTCATTTTGTCAGCGTTTTTGGTAAACTACACCAAAATTAGAAAATAAAAACAACCCATTTCTCAGATAGTCAAACATAGAGATTAGGTCATCTTCGCAAGACACTCAGTCAGGTTATTTTCTGTCAAAATAGTTTCAAAGCTAGACACACTAAGGTTTTCAAGTATTCATCTCCAACAAGTTCAAGATCTAACATCTCAAAGTGCATCTTCGCATTTTCTTTGATAAAATGACCATTCAAACATAGTTTCTCATCAGGATCTATCATCCTTTATCATGAAACTACAATGATTGATCAGATTAACCTCGTTCTCTATCATAGGATATATCATTCCTATTGAACTTGGTCATATCAAAATCACAAAATTTACACTCCAAACTAGGATCAAAAAACTTGCACTCGCAAATACTTGAATGATCATTTTGTGTCATATCACTCTATCATATTTACCCCAACAATTAATTAGTTATTGAGACACATTATACAAAATTGAAACCTCGGAGAACATTCAAACCATGTGTATGCCCATTTTAACTAGGGCGCAAAGATGAAAAAATGAAATAACAAAAAATAGAAATACTTGAAATGGCAGAAGATTGTGAGGTAATGATGCAAGGAAATGAAATACAAGAAGAAGAGATAGCTGATCAATACATCAGAGAAATCCAACAAGATTCTAAATTTTATAAATTCATGGAGAAAATATTGGAGGGTGCAAAAGAAAAATACTTCCTAATATTAGCAAAATATGGTGCTAAACTTCCCCAAGATTTTGACGTAAACAATTTAAGACAAAGGGGAGGATCAAATGACACTTACAATGACAATGACAAAAATGAAGAAATTTTCAATCGCAAGAAGGATGACACAAGAATTCCTGATGATACAAGAACTCATGAGGACACACGAAGAATTAATGATGACACAAGAAGGAATTGTGATGACACAAGAACTCATGAAGACACAGGATAAAATAATGATGACACAAGAAGGAATCATGATGATACAAGAAGAGATCATGATCACACAAGAAATCATGATGATACAAGGAGAAATTGTATTGATGATCCTCTCCTATCTCTCACACAATAGATACAAACTCTTCAAATGCAAATTAAAGATATACAAAGGGGAACTACTAAGAGGTATTCCCATTTGACAGAAGTCTTAACATGATACCTTTTGCTCGAAATTATGAAACTCCTAGATATGACAAATATAATAGGAAGAACTTATCACCAAGATCATATAAGATAATTTTGCACAATGAGCATGCAATTCACACACGAGGACACATACTTAATGAGGTTATTTCCAAAGAGCTTAAGTGGACAAGCTATGGAATGGTTCTCGAAACTTCCACCTAGAATTAGATCATTTGCAGAATTGGTGGACAAGTTTGTTTTACAATATGCATATAACATACAACATGAGATCACAATGATAGACTTGTGTCACACCAAGCAAAAGAGTGGGGAACCTTTCATGGTGTTTCTACGAAGGTGGAGACAATTATCTGCCCGATATCCTCGTACGATGCCAAAATATGAAAAGATGGACATATTCATTGACAATCTAAATGAAGAAATGAGATAAAATAAAAATGTAAAGTCATCCAAGTTTTGAAATGATGATTGATAATGGAATCAGGATTGAGGAAGCTATGGTAAAGAAAGGAGAGTTGAAGATATACAAAGGAGTTAATCCTCCTCCCAACAACAATACTAATAATAAAAACAATGATAAGCCCAAGTTTTGGAAGAAATCGAAACATCGTCAATGATGGGATAGTGGATAATAATAATGTGAAACCAAATCAACCAGTTTTCAATTTATCAAATCACACAGTAGCGGTTCAACAAGATAATAATAAACCAAAACCAACTTTAAATAATTTCTTTCGCAGGAAATTTACCAACATTGGTGAATCACTTGGGTTAGCATTAAAGACACTTCTCGCAAAAAAGTTGATTACCTTGCTAGAAGCAAGAAACTTTGAACCCAAGGTAAAACCTTCTTGGTGGAACGACAACCATTATTGTGATTTTCATCGAAACAAAGGACACCAAACAAATGATTGTTAGTGGTTAAAACATGTCATCCAAGATTTGATTGACAATGGGGTAATAACTATGGATGGGCATAAGACAAATGAATCGCACACAACTTTTAAAACTGTTCTTCCTAATTATGAGAAGGGTGAATCATCAACAACACAAAATGGAAAGGGTAAAGCAAAAGTGAACTATGCTCATACTTATGATAACGTGGTTAATGTGATTGTGGTCAAAGAGAAAGAACAACAAGAACCCGCTCATATTATCACAAGAATCAAAGCCAAAGTTACTTTTCTAGGTCCTACAAATGACATGTCATCCACTTCAAAACAATATAATATAGTGGAGACACTACAAAAAACTCCCGCACAAATATCAATTTTAGAAATTTTAAAACTTTCACCCGCACATAAAGAAATTTTAGAAAGAGTGATAGTGGATACGATGGTATCCAAAGATCTTGTGTAGATCAGTTCCAAACTATGGTGGGACACCTCAGAACACCTCAATGCTTATCATTCACATAAGAAGATGAAATGTCTCTTTAACATCCCCATAATGATCCCTTGCATATTGAAGTCCTTATTCATAAAACACGTGTTAAATATGTCCTAATAGATGAAGAAGTTGGCTTGAATATTTACTCATTAATTATTGTTCATGTTTTAGGTTATTCTGAAGATGCAATTGATCCCCATAAAAAGATCACAATCAAAGCATATGATGAAGAAGAGCGTTCCTCCAAAGGAATTATGATATTACCAATCAGAGTAGGACCCTTGCAGAAAGATACAACATGCCAAGTTCTAGACATGGATTTATCATACAACATACTTTTGGGAAGCCTATGGATTCATGACATACAAGCTATTCCCTCAACTTATCACTAGTGCCTGAAGTTTCCGTACAATGGACAGGAAATCACAATTTCAGTAGACTCAAATCCATTCCAATATTGTAATAATTTGAAACTGGCACAAGAGGTCACGGTTCCAAATAATAGAGAGACATCCTCTTCAAGCATATAATCCAAGGAAAAAATATTTTCCTCAATCTTGTCAAGTTTTAAAAAATAGATATAGCTAAAGGATCAAGGGAATGGGGAATATTCACTGTCATAGTTGCCACTTTCTCCTAAATCTTATGGTAAACCATCAAACTCAAACAAACAACTAGTTGTAAAACCTCTTCCAATATTTGATGGAGCATTTGTTAGTGCTGGGACATTATCTGAAGAAACAGAGGACAAAGATGTGCTACTATGGCTATACAAGCATGAATAAGTTCAACAAAAAATCAATAATGTTAGAATACCTAAAGAGAAATATGGAAAAGGATTTAACATCCTTGAGAAAATGGGATACACTGGAATGGGTCCTGTAGGAAAAAGAAAAGAAGGTATCTTAGAGTAGTGTCATAAAATTGTGACCGCTGCAATTTTAACCACATTTGGGGTCCTCACCTTGGCGACAACATCTCCTTCCTTAATCGGGACCTATTTTTGCATTTCCAACCCTTCACTCTTCCTCCTTCATATCTTTTGTTTGCTTTAGACCCTGTTTGGGCCCCAAAATAGGACAGGACAGGGCCCCTATCCCCCTAGGACAGTGGCGTGGCGCCCCTGTCCTCACCTCTTAGGGTGGTCCTATGTTTGATCTGCCCGATCTCCTATGAATTTCTTGTCTTTGGGATTTTTTATTCCTCTTTGTTGGCCTTTGGTGGCTAAAAATTAATCCTTGAGGCATGTATAAAAGGGAATTCAACAGCCTCATTCAAGGATGAATGAAAAATGAAAGGACATATAGAGAGCATAAGGAGAAGATACAAGATTTCAAGGTCATCATCAAGCATTTGAGCATCCAAGTCTTCTTCATTCATCCATTGGAGAAACATTACAACATTCATTTGCAAGCATGTGTGTTAGGGTTTTTTCATGTTACATGCCATTTCATACAACATTTGTGATTACATTCAAGAAGCAAAATAATCATCATCGACAAGTTGCAGATCTACAAGGTATACATCTCCATTGTTTACATTCAAGCATTTGAAATTACTTTCTCTCTAGGTTGATTCCTCAACCGGGGTTTGAATTAGGCAAACCTTCTATCCACAACCCCCCTTTCTTCTCTTTTCTATGTGTAGGTTGCAGGTGTGCAGCTGTAATTACAGGTTTGGGATTCATTTGCAGAAACATAAGAACCCTTTTCGTTTCATGGATTTTGTGGCAGACCATGTACATTCCCGCCATGGTCCTAATGAATTTTCTCCAAATTTGTAGGGCAAATCCATGTCAGTTTAATTAGCTCAGATCCAAAGTTACAGCAAGATCCCGAACTGGTAGCTCCTCATTTCACTCATTTCTTCTCCCTTTTCCACATAGTCAACAAGTCAACTTTCTCATTAACAAAAGAAGGTAAATCACACTTCAACCACTTGCAATCCACTTAGAATTCACCTCCTTCTTTCCCTTAGATTTGGTTCTAGTAGATTCAACCCCTCTTTTGAATGTAAAGTTCTTCCCAAGTGAAAATCATCCTAGTGACTTCCTTTCTCTCTCCTAGGTGGGGAGTCACTAGGATCCAATTTTCCACTTTACATTTTGGTGAACTTGACGTCTTTCACATTAATTTTGATTTCTCATTCTTAGATTTGATTGATTGCAATTTTCATTTTCAAGTTTGATCTATTTGCAAATTTTAGAGGTTAATTGCATAAAAACCCTAATTTTTTATTTTGAGAAAATTAAGCTTGTGAGGTAAAATTTTAATTGCTTATTTCAGATCTGATTTCTATTTCAAAATTGCAATTCAAATTTGTCTCTTTATTCTAAAAATTCAATGGTTAAATCATAAAACCCTAATTTTCAAGATTGTTCTATTTTTTACCTTTGACTGCAATTTTGACCGATCTAGACATCTCCAAATCGGCTATTTTTTTGGATTCCACATTAGAATCATAATCTCTATCATCCCTGAAAGTTTTGAAAAAAGTTGGTCAGACCGTGTGCATTCCCACCACGGTCCTCAACTTTTTCTCAAAATTTCGGGAGAGGGAATTGACTGTATTTTTTGCTCAGATCCAGACAATCAACGTACTTTATGAATTTTAACACTCTCTAAAGTCAAACACAAATTCAAAATTCATCAATTTCACATCTTAAAATTAATTTTCATGAAAAGGTCCTAATTAGATCTACTTTTCTAGCAAATTCAGATTTCACTTAAGAGACTTTTAATGAAAATTAATAAATTGGATTTAATTGCTCTTTCACATGTGATCAAATTAATTTTTGCATATATTTATCATGTATCAGATAAGAGTTTTTCATTTCCTGCCGCTTCTCTTTCTTCATAACACTTGGTCATATTGTGTTGTTAGGATTTCCAAATTATTAGATCTCAAAGCTTTCATGTATCATTTATGTTGCATTATGGTGATGTTGTTAACAACATGCATTTCCTATGTTAATAACCTTAAAGATTTTATGGATCTAAACCTAGAGATCCTAACCCTTGTACCTCTCCTAGGGTATCTTGTGTGAAAGAAATGAGGTCTAATGCTTTAGCAAATGATCTTTCTACAAGAGAGCAAGCCTTGGAAAGTAATATGGATCCATCTTCTTCTTCTACACACACCCTTGAGCAAGGGGGGAAATATGAAAACATCAACATTCTTACATCTTTAGATCCTCCTTATTCTCCTAAGACCTATCTTCAACATCAAATTCTATGTAGAGAGGATGATGTCATGCATTTTATTCATGACCTTTCTCCTCTCATAGAAATCACTAAAAATGAGCTTTTAGATGATGACGATGTTCTTCCCCAATCTTCCAAAAAGGATAAGCTTGATAAAGGCAAAGATATTGTCATTTCACATGATACTCCTCCTTCATCTACAAATCCTTTTCTACCTCCTTACACTTCAGAATTCAAAGAAATTCATGATCCTGTTCCTCCAGCTAGTCAATTGCAACATTCTTATAGTCGTGGCTTTCATATAATTACAAAACAAGGTTTTAAAGGACAAGGAATTAGGAAATTTGAGCATGGAATTTGAGTCCCTATAAACCCTCCTACACAAACTACTACAAGAAGCCTAGGAAGTGGTACCCCTCTTTCTATGGATGAATTCCTTAGACTTCAAAACTTTAAAGATTACCTTCAAAAACAACAAATCAAGAGAGCCCACAAGAATTCTTCTTCTTCCAAGCGTCCTTTTTCTTCATTTTCATCAAACCCATGACCATAATGCTGATGACTGCCCCGATTTTCAAAAATCTATTCAAGATGGCATAAAAAGTGGCAAAATTAGAATTGTGGATAATGAAACTTCTTCTCCTAACAAACCCTCTTCTTCATGGGAAGATGATATCTACCATCCTGATGGATTAGCTACAAGAATCTATTGGATTTTGAAATATGACAAGAACATTTCCTTTCCTCCTCAAAATAAAAACAAAAATCTTAAGCAAGTGAAAGGTATTGAATATTACATTTTTCATGATTTATATTCATATTCTATTGGAAAATGTTATGCATTTAAGAAATTTGTTCAACTATAATATGATCTTGCATACATTTGTCTCACAGAAGATCTAGTTGTATTTCTTGGTAAAAACATCATGCCTTAGCACTTCTTTTCCCTTCATGTTGCTCTTCATCCTATGGCATAATTAGCCCATTTCACAGGGGATCTTTATCATTAGTGGTGGTATTGTTTCACTTTAACATACTTTAGGGCAGAAACATGAAGCCCATTTTTCTTCTTCTTTCTATACATTTATCTCTATCTTTGTGCATTATTCATTATTAGATCTCTTTTCTTGTATAGGGTTATTCTTATGTGAGCATATAATTGTTCTTTGGTTTTCCTGTTTGCTTGGAGAGGGAAATCTTTAATGAGTAGAGCACTTCTTCTCTTTCCTTCATTTGCTTGGAAGTCTTATCTCTTCTATGGTTTCAATTATTTGCAAGTATAATATACCCCTTAGCAGGGAATGATCTCTTGAGAAGTATGTATCCCTTCCTTGAAAAGAATTGTTCCACTAGGATGACATATCACTTGAAACTAATCACCATCTAAAAATGTGTAATGTTTCTCCTTGTTCTCCTCACTTGGGGGGCAAGAATTTTCACTCCTTTCCCTTGTATCATTATTTCCTTTAGGGGCTGCATTTTTCATATGTGATTATCATTTCTTACAATGGTATGCTTTTATGATTAATCCCTGTTGGGGAATATATGATTCTTTTTCTCTCTTTCTTTCGAAGATTACCACTTCTTGAGACATGTATTTTGCATTTACTAATGGCTTTTCTTGCATGTGTTCATGTAAGTTCATTGCACATTTGCTTATGTTTAATCTCTCTCTAGTAGATTGTGTAAGCTCTTCTCATTGTCCCTTAACTTGGGGGGAAATTATCATTCTCTCTCTCTTTCTCTAGGGATCCACTTTGCCCTATTAAGTGGATGGTGTGATTTCTATTACTTGATGTCATTCCTTGTGCAGAATTGTTGGTTATTGGCTTAAGGATTCTCTCTTATACAAGAAGTGTTAATCCTTGACTACAACCACTTTTACACTTGGTAATGTACATCTATGATAGATCCAACCATCCCTTTGGGGGCTAAATGTGAGTCATCCCTCATCAATAATACCTGTCACCTAGAAATAGGAGGAAGGATTGCATTCTTTCCCTTTCCTTTTCTTGTTCTAGAAGATGTTATATTTGTCTAAGACAACTCCTCTTGGGGGTAGATGTCTTTTGAAAAAATATCTATTCTCCTCCAAGGATCACCTTTACACTTAGAACAAGATATATCTTTTCAACTATCTTATCCTTTCTTGGAGAGTATTCCCTCTCTTGATTGGATTTATGACATTGTTGCATAGCGGATATCTTCTTTGTGACAAAGGTAGGTATCCTTGTTCTACTTTCCTTAAGATATCAACATTAGCCTATGTTGACATCTTAAGGTGGGGGGGGGGGGGGCACCCACACTTCTCCCTTGTACTATACTTCTCTCATGCATTGAATAGTGGGACATTCTTGGAACCTCTTAGAGCAAGATGTCGTCACTTTTTGTATAGTGGGTCATTCTCGGAACTAGAGCACGGTCTCTTAGAGAGAGATGTCCTAACTTCTGATAAATAATGATGAACAATAAATACCCTAACTCGTAGTGAGGGGGGGGGGGTGTGAATCATTACATACAAACACTTCTTATCAACTTATCAAGTTAAAATAATACTAACCGGTTGTCTTCATTACTGAACTTAACCATGGCAATACCGATTAAACATAGTAAGACTTAAGACAACATAAAATAGTAAAACTAAACCCTTGAAATACATTGAACACTTGATAACTACTTCACCCATAAACATATGCATGTGGTATATCAGTAATACCATAACCATTAGCTCTGCATGCATAATCACTCAAACAAAGAATACTTAATCATCACATGAAAAATGCACAACTCATGACACATAAATTTTTCACATGGAAACCCAAATGGAAAAAAACACGGTGGGGATGAATACCCACAAGATTGTTTTGAACTCTTTTGAAGCTCGCTCTATTAGGAGCCTAGTCTGGTTAAAGACTTTACAATAAGGTTCTGCTAGGAACCGATCCTGTTAAAGATCACCCAGTTAAGGGATGGCTATATACCCTGTTAAAGGTTGAAACCTTGTCAAAGGTTACCTTTCTAGAGGATTTAAAGAGCTCAATGATCTCGAGTCGCCTGGTTAGAGGATTTACAGTAAGCCTGTCAAAGCTACCTGGCAAAGGGATTTTCCTTCTATTGAAATGGTTAGAAGACAATAGGTAAAACTTTGATATGATAAAAACACCATATGCTAAGGTAGATCCTTTTCAGTTCCTCTACTCTGCAATCACACTCAATAACAAACATCATTGACCTTATAGACAACAATAAGGTCGGTAGCATAAACCCTAAACCCTAAGCATTTATGTTTACAATTACAGGCAGTCAAATCCTGACCATCCAAACACTTTCCATAGAGCGAAGCAATCTCAAACAGATCACAAGTCATTTTGCATCAACCATTCTTCACCGCACATAGAAATCAGTAACTCATCATGCTTTCTTCTCATACCGCTAAGAAGAATGTTCATTCCTGAAGTAGACATTTAATGCAGTCGATCTTCACATGCAAGATCCTCAAGGAAATCCTTCATGTGCACAAAACTAATGTGGCATCTTGATCTCATCTTCATCTCTTAGCTAACTCATCACAGAATGTCACCGGTTGCATCGCACAAGCTGGATTGCCAAATTGGAAACCCTAGAGCTAAAACTACCAACCGGTAGTCACACTTAGTGAAACCTAGACACATGTTTACTACAACTCTTCATACCGGTTCAATTGCACTTATTGACATCAATGACAACATACATTATCATCATATCATCATACCGGTTCATCAAATATCAACAATCTCCCCCTTTAGCATTGATGGAAATACTCAGTGTAGCATTGCAACTAAAAACATCATAGACCAGTGCATCTAGAATACCTTCTCCCCTATCTCATATATCTTCTCCCCTATCCAATATATCTTCTCCCCCTTTGACAACAATGCCAAAGTGGAGGCACAATCTTCCATACTCTACTATGTTGCTCCCCCTATGGTGTAGCATCCTTCAACACATCAATCCTAAAAGATTTGACACTGTAATACCTGACTGATGTGGAGCACACATCTTTAGTTTACTTCATGAAGGGGCAAAACCCCTAATTCACCTCTCAAATAGGTAAATGTAGTCTTCGGTAAGGGCTTAGTGAATATGTCTACTAGCTGCTCCTTATTGGAGACATGTTGTAATACATCCTCTCTGTTTTGAACCTTCTCTCTCAAGAAATGATACTTGAGCTCAATGTGCTTAGTTCTAGCATGCAATACCAGATTCTTGGAAATATTGATTGCACTAGTATTGTCACAAAATATACTCACCGGTTCAGATATAGGTACTTTGAAACCGTCCAATACATGTTTCATCCAGATTGCCTGAGTGCAGTTCATAAATGCTGCCACATACTCTGCTTCAGCTGTAGATTGAAAAGTATAGCTCTGCTTCTTTCTTGTCCAGGGGACTAATCTTCCACCAAGAAAGAACACTCCACTAGTTGTTCTCTTCCAGTTGTCCATATTACCTCCCCAATCTGCATTGGTAAATACCTTGAGATTAAAATTGCCATTGTATGGATACCACAATCCATAGTCAACAGTTCCTTTCAAGTATCTAAGAATCCTCTTGACTGCTACCAAGTGGGATTCTCTTGGACTTTTCTGAAAATGAGCTACTATGCCCACTGCATGAGCAATATCTGCTCTGATGTGCACCACATAGTGCAGCTTACCGATCATTGACCGATACTCCTTCTCATTCACCAACGTTGAATCATCTTCCTTAGTCAGTTTACAGCCGGTCACCATCGGTGTGCCAACTAGTTTTCTCTCCTCCATGCTAAAGGTCTTCAATACTTCTTTGATATACTTGGACTGGGTAATAAAGATACCCTCTTTCATTTGCTGAATCTGTAAACCAATGAAGAACTTTATCTCTCCAATCAAAGACATCTCAAACTCTTTCTTCATTTCATCTACAAAAGCATGACTCATTTCATTATCTCCTCCAAAGATTATATCATCTACAAATACTTCACAGATCAGAATCTAACCACCTTCATATTTTAGGTAGATTTTGCTATCCTCACTTGTTCTATAAAATCCTATCTTCACAAGATGAGAGTGTAATCATTTATACCATGCCCTAGGTGCTTGTTTCAATCCATACAGGGCTTTGTGTAATCTACACACCATGTTACTATCTTCTGATAAGGAAAACCCATCTAGTTGCTCAATATACACTTCCTCTTCTAGGATTCCATTCAAGAATGGAGACTTCACATCCATCTGATAAACCTTAAATCCTTTGAGTTTTGCAAATGCAAGTAGCATTCAGACACCTTCCAGTCTAGCCACAGGAGAAAATTTTTCTCCATAGTCTTCTCCCTCTTCCTGAGCATATCCTTTGCATACAAGTCTTGCCTCGTTCCTCACAATTGTGCCTTCTTCATTTAGCTTATTCCTGAAAACCCATTTGGTACCTATAACATTCTTATGTTCTGGTCTGGGTACCAAGGACCATGTTGCATTCTTTTCTATTTGGTCTAGCTCCTCTTCCATTACCTTAATCCAGTCTTCATCTGTAAGTTGTTCTCTGGAAGTCTTGGGCTCCAATTCAAAAATCATGCAAGATTTTTATTTCACCTTTATTCTTGTGAGTATCCCTGCATCTTTATCTCCTATGATCTGCTTGGGATCATTATGTAGTTTCACATACCTAGGAATGACTCTATCTAATTCTGCTAGCTTTTCCTCTTCTTCTTCACTTACTTCTTCTTCTTCACCTACTGCAGCTTCTATCGGTACAGGAACACTAAGATATTTACTTGTTTCTTTCTTAACCAGTTCCCAAAAGGCTATACCTAGTTCATCTTCCACTTCCTCGTTGCAGGTTTCCTTAGGTTCCTGAGGGTATTCATCAACCCTGACATTGATACTCTCAACAATTTTCTATGTTTTATTGTTGTAGCACTTGAGAGGTTTTCTCTTAGTGGAATATCCTAGAAATATTCATCACATTTAGCATCAAACTTGCTTAGATGTTCACCTCTCTTGATGTAACACTTACTACCAAATACTTTAAAATAACTCACACTGGGAGTTTTTCCTGTGTAATACTCATAAGGGGTTTTAACTCTACCTTTCTTGATGAGTACCCAGTTCATAGTATAGACTACAGTTCTCATCGGTTCTCTCCAAAAAGTGTCCTTGGGGCAGACAACTACCTCTTGATATTGCTATCTTCACAATACTTGTTGAATTCATCAGAAGTGAATTCACCTCCTTGATCAGTTCTTAGGCATTTTATCTTTTGACCACTTTCCTTCTCTACTAATGCTCTAAAGGCTTTGAACTTTCCAAACGCCTCAAACTTGTCTTTCAAGAATGTGACCCACATCATTCTTGAGTAGTCATCAGTAAGAATCATGAAATACCTATCTCCCTAAATACTTCTAGTTTTCATAGGACCACACAAATTAGTATGCACAAGATCAAGTAAGTTTTCTGCTGAAAAAGACTTACCTTTGAAAGTTGAGGAAGACATCTTCCCAAGTTGACATTCTCTGCACAAAGAATTATCTGGTTTGTCCAGCAAAGACACTGCCTTGATCTTACTAGCCTTTACAATATTATCAAAGTTCATATGACAAAGTCTCCTGTGCCATATCCAACTGTCATCAAACTTCACCATCAGCCATCGACTTATCTTGGCATTCAACTAAAACAAGTTACCTCTGGTCTTCTTACCGGTGGCAATAAGCTCACCACTCTTTCCAATTATACTACAGACTCCGCCTTTCAACTCCAGAATGAGTCCTTTATCATTTAGCTAAGCAACACTCAACAGGTTATGCTTAAGACCTTCTACCTAGTAGACATCATCCGCACTGCTCTTTCCATTCAGTGAGATGGATCCTTTTCCTTTTACCAAGCATGGTGCATCATTACCAAATCTGACAACACCTCCATCATATTCTTCTAGAGACGGAAACTTTCTCCGATCACTAGTCATGTGGTGAGAACAACCACTATCAATAACCCACTTATTAGAGTTGTCAATGCGAGAGACAAGAGCTTTCTTGTCAGACACTTCTTCCTTTACAACTACAAACACTATGTCCTCATTCTCTTCATCCTCAGATTCTTCATCAATAACACCTTCATCCACTGCAACAAGACAATTTCTTCTATTTCCTCCTTTATACGTTCTAAACCTCTCCGATTTATCCTTATTGTCATTGTTAGGAAAGTTAACAACTATATGTCCTATCTTATTGCAAGAAAAACATTTTAAAGGAAGCTTACCTCTGTATTTTCCAATTCCTTTTGGAAGTATCTTGGCAAGAAGAGGTTCAAACTCCATCAGAATCTCTTCATCATCCATACCTCTACTTTGCATGGATTCATAACTAGTACTTACTTATTTTCCTTTCCTGGTTGGTGCAACAGATTCTCTAAAAGCTAACTCAGTCTTCTAAACACTACCATCATAGCTATCCAACTCATATGTAGTAAAATTTGCAATGATAGAGTCTAAGGATACCTTGGTTTTGTCAATAGACCTTAGTTCTTGAATAGTAGAAACTCTGATTGCATAGATTGGTAACAATGATCTCAAGACTTTACTAACAATGGTGGCATCATCAATTGTTCCACTAGTGCTTGTGATATCTCCAACAACAGTCTTGATCCTTATGCCATATTGCTGAATGGTCTCACCTTCAACCGTCCTCATGTCTTCAAATTTTCCTCTAAGGCTCTCTTCCTTAGCTTGCTTTATATGCTCATCACTACCATAAATAGTTTCCAATGTGTCCCATACATCTTTAGGAGTGTCCTTATCTTGTACATCAATAAACTCAATATCAGACAAACTGCTAATAAGGGCTTCCATGACTTACCCATTTTCTTGAATCTCTCTTTTCTGATCATTGGTTAGAGTGTCAGTGGGGATTATATACACATTCTCAACATAGCTCCAATGTTGAGCACCCAAACTCTTGATATATATCTTCATTATGTCCTTCCATATTTTAAAGTTATCTCTATTGAACATAGGACCTTCCCTCTTCATCATTAAGGCAGGATCTTTTTCCTCAAGCAATTAAGCTTATATCACCGAGGACCTGGAATTGCTCTGATACTAATTGATGAATAATGATGAACATCAGATACCCTAACTGGTACTGAGAGGGGGGGGGGGGTGGTGAATTAGTACATACAAAAACTTCTTATCAACTTATCAAGTTAAAACAATACTAATCGGTTGTCTTCATTACTGAACTTAACCATGGCAATACCGGTTAAACACAATAAGACTTCAGACAACATAAACCAGTAAACCTGAACCCTTGAAATACATTGAACACTTGATAACTACTTCACCCATAAACATATGCATGTGGTATATCAGCAATACCATAACCATTAGCTCTACATGCATAATCACTCAAACAAAGAATACTTAATCATCACATGAAAAATGCAACTCATGACACACAGATTTTTCACGTGGAAAGCCAAATGGAAAAAACCACAGTGGGAATGAATACCCACAAGATTGTTTTGAACTCTTTTGAAGCTCGCTCTGTTAGGAGCCTAGTCCAATTAAAGACTTTACAATAAGGTTCTGCTAGGAACCAATCCTATTAAAGATCACCTGGTTAAGGGATGGCTATATACCCTGTTAAAGGTTGAAACCCTGTCAAAGGTTACCTTGCTAGAGTATTTAAAGAACTCAATGATCTTGAGTCACCTGGTTAGAGGATTTACAGTAAGCCTGTCAAAGCTACCTGGGAAAGGGATTTTCCTTCTGTTGAAATGGTTAGAAGACAACAGGTAAAACTTTGATCTGATAACAACACTATATGCTAAGGCAAATCCTTTTCAGTTCCTCTACTCTGCAATCACACTCTGCAATTCTCTCTCACTAGTCTGGCAAGTATCTCATCACTCGGATACACACACAACTTTTTGCCAACAACTTACAATATCAAACATCATTGACCTTATAGACAACAATTAGGTCGGTAGCATAAACCCTAAACCCTAAGCATTTATGTTTACAATTATAGGCGGTCAAATCCTGACTGTCCAAACACTTTCCATAGAGTGAAGCAATCTCAAACAGATCACAAGTTATTTTGTATTGTCTATTCTTCACCGCACATAGAAATCAATAACTCATCACGCTTTCTTCTCATACTGCTAAGAAGAATGTTCATTCCCGAGGTAGACATTTAATGCAGTCGATCTTCACATGCAAGATCCTCAAGGAAATCCTTCATGTGCACAAAACTAATGTGGCATCTCGATCTCATCTTCATCTCTTAGCTAACTCATCATAGAATGTCACCGGTTGCATCGCACAAGCTGGACTGCCAAACCAGAAACCCTAGAGCTAAAACTACCAACCAGTAGTCACACTTAGTGAAACCCAGACACCGGTTTATTACAACTCTTCATACTGGTTCACTTGCACTTATTGACATCAATGACAACATAAATTATCATCATATCATCATACCGGTTCATCAAATGCCAACAACTTCTTCTTGTCTTGTACAGTGGGTCATTCTTGGAACCAAAGTATGGTCTCTTAGAGAGAGATGACGCCACTTTTTCTTTTATGCAGGGTGATTATTCTCAGAACCAGAGCATGGTTTCTTAGAGAGAGATATCACACCTTTCTTGACACTTGTACTATACATTCTATACAAGTTGTAGTGTACTCAAGCATAGACTCCTATGAGGCGCTTCGAACCTCACTTGCACACGCGCACATGAGGTTGAGTGGAACTAACGGTGTTATCACTCTCTCTTTTTACATGGATCACCTAGGCAAGCTCTAGGGGCAAGATTTTCCATGTCCTCTCCATGGATCACCTAGTTTTAGGAGCGAGATGTCCATGGTTTCTTTCTTCTTTTCTTTTCTTCTCAAGGATCACCAAAATGTGTATTCATGTTCTCTCTTTTCTTCCTCTCATGAACTCATAGTCTTACTATTGATAGTTCATGGATGATTTCGGCTTTTCTCTTTTATGTGATCGCTTGTGTTTATGTGATGTCATTGGTCTTTGTGTCCTGATTAGTTGTTGAGACATCTGAGCTCGAGATCTCTTCGGCTAGTTAGTTTTTTGTCTTGTGTCTTTTTCTTGTCGTGTGTCTTTTTGCACTTTGTCTTTGTTTTTGTGTGTTTTGTGCCTTTTTATTTTGTGTGCTCTTGCATATGTTGGTGTGAGTTGAGACCCTAAAGATTGGGGGCTTTTTACTCCTCAATATTAGTGATGTCTTATATTCCTTATGTTTTTGCTTTGTGCCTCTCATCTTCTTCATCTCTCTTTTCTTCTACTTTACCAGCAGTAGTGGCATAAGCCATACTCATGCTAAAGTGGGGGCTAAATGTAGTGTCATAAAATTGCAACCACTACAATTTTAACCACATTTGGGGTCCTCACCTTGGCGATGACATCTCCTTCCTTAACCGGGGCCTATTTCTGCATTTCCAACCCTTCACTCTTCCTCCTTCATATCTTGTGTCTGCATTAGACCCTAGTCAGGCCCCAAAATAGGGCAGGACAGGGGCGTGGCATCCATTTCCTCACCCCTTAGGGTGGTCCTATGTTCGTTATTCCTGATCTCCTATGCATTTCTTGTCTTCAAGGTTTGTTATTCCTCTTTGTCGGCCTTCGGTGGTTGAAAATTAATCCTTGAGGCATGTATAAAAGGGAATTCAACACCCTAATTCAAGGATGGGTGAAAAATGAAAGGACAGATAGAGAGCATAAGGAGAAGATACAATATTTCAAGGTCATCATCAATCATTCAAGAATCCAAGTATTCTTCATTCATCCATTGGAGCAACATCAAAACATTCATTTGCAAGCATGTGTGTGTTAGGGTTTTGTCATGTTACATGCTATTTCATACAACATTTGTGATTACATTTAAGAAGCAAAGCAATCATCATTGACAAGTTGCAGATCTACAAGGTATACATCTCCATTGTTTACATTCAAGCATTTGCAATTAATTTCTTTCTAGGTTGATTCCTCAACCGAGGTTTGACCGAGGCAAACCCCTATCCACAATACCCCTTTCTTCTCTTTTCTATGTGTAGGTTGCAGGTGCGCAGCTGTAATTGCAAGTTTGGGTTTCATTTGCAGAGATGAAAGAACCCTTTTCATTTCGTGGCAAACCATGAACATTCTTGCCATGGTCCCAATGACTTTTCTCCAAATTTGCAGGGCAGATTTGTGTCAGTTTAATTAGCTCAGATCCAAAGTTACATCACAATCCTAAACTGGTAGCTCCTCATTTCACTCATTTCTTCTCCCTTTTCCACATAGTCAACAACTCAACTTTCTCATTTACAAAAGAGGGTAAATCACACTTCAACCACTTGTAATCCACTCAGAATTCACATCCTTGTTTCCCTCAGATTTAGATCTAGTGGATTCAACCCCTCTTTTGAATGTAAAGTTCTTCCCAAGTGAAAATAATCCTAGTGGCTTCCTTTCTCTCTCCTAGGTGGGGAGTCACTAGGATCCAATTTTCCACTTTACACTTAGAACCCATACAACCTCATACTTAGTAGGCTAAAGATAAATCAGGCTTAGGGTATGGACAAGTTACTCAATAAGAAGAAACATCTTCTAGGCAACAAAAAGATGAACATAACAAAAGACAAGAGCAACTTGCAATCAAAAGAGAGGAAGCATCTACCAAATAACAAGAACAAGTAAACATAAGATCACAAAAAGAGAGAGGTTCTAATCAACAAGAAAGACAAAATAATGGCACTTCTCAAGCAGAATCAACTTCTAATCAAAATAGACAAGAAGTTGGTATTAAGCAAGGAGAACTATTATCAAGACTAACAGAACTAAATATTAGCCCAGAGGAAGCTGAATATGAGAGAAGAAAAGAGATAGTGAGGAAAATAGAAGAAACAAACCAAAAACTATATGAACAAATCTGCAGATTGCAAGCTGACAGTGAGACAGATTCCAATGAATGGGAATGTGATTCCTATCATTTTGAACAATCAACTGAACAAACCTGCTATGAAAAAGATGTGCGTGTCGATGTAGTTCATGCATATGCAGGACCAATGTTAGGAACTAGGTCACTTGAATTAGAATCACATTCGATCGACTTGGATTTAATCAAGGACAATCAGGAACTACTTGCGAGAGGCCATTTTGATGAGAGTATCATCCTAGACATTGAAATACGTATTGAAGACTTTGATGTTTCTATCATGACCCTTAATGCCTTTGAAACATCTCAAACTAAGTATCCCTTACCTTTAATACATCCTTAACTTATTGACTGGGATAATGAAGAACATACTGAAATTGATACCTTTCCGAATGACCATGCTATTGCCTTATACCTCAATGCAATTGAACCCACAATAACTTCCACCAGGGATTTCACCAACGCATCTTCCAGTCTAGTGGGTTCCAAATCTCCCAATTGCAAAAGTAAAAATAAAGTAAAAAATATCAAGTCTAATGCTGAAAACCATGTATTGGCAACATTAGTCCAAGGAAAAGTAAAAAGAAAGGATGCATCTAATGGTGAAAGCCTCCTTGAGGTGCTGAAAGATGGGAGATTTGACACCTTACCTGAATATTATCAAGGAAGATCATCTATACTGATTGAACCAATGGAAATAGTCAACATTGGAACAACAGATCAACCAAAGATTCTACATCTGACAACCTCTCTATTAGAACAAGAAAAGTAGAAATATCTGAAATTTTTCAAAAGACAAAAAATCAATTTCGCCTGGTCACATGGAGACATTCTAGGGTTGGATCCAAATCTTATAATGCATCACCTAAATGTCGCTCCATGAGCCAAACCAGTAAAACAGAAATGGAGAAAGATGCATCCTCATATAGCTCTCTTTGTAAAAGAAGAATAGAAGAAATTACTGGATGTGGGATTTATCAGACCCGTGGCATATCCCCAATGGGTATCAAACATAGTTCCTATGTCTAAACCAAATAAAAGTATCAAAGTATGCACAAACTTCAAAGATCTCAATAATGCATGTCTAAAGGATGACTTTTGTTTGCCTAATATTGACATCATTGTAGATTTAACTGTTGGACATTCCATGTTTTCTCTAATGGATGACTTCTCGGGATATAATTAGATTAAAATAGCTCCAAAATATCAAGAAAAGATAGCTTTCATGTGTCCATGGGGTACTTTCTGCTGGAATGCCATGTCATTACGACTAAAGAATGCAGGTGCTAATTATCAGAGAGCTATGACAACAATCTTCCATGACATGATGCATACATTCATGGAAGACTATGTAGATGACATATTGGCAAAATCATACAACAAAGATGAACATCTAGAAATACTGGAAAAGATCTTTGACCGGTTACAACAATACAAGCTAAAGCTCAATCCCAAGAAATGTGCCTTTGTTGTCACTTGAGGTAAGCTATTGGGATACATTGTTTCAGCTAGAGGTACAGAAGTAGATCCAGCTAAAGTTAAAGCAATCATGGAAATGGTATCTCCCAAAAATATCAGTCATCTCAGATCACTTCAAGGAAGATTGTAGTCAATTAGAAGATTTGTTGCTCAGTTGGTAGATAAGTGTCAACCATTTACTCATCTGTTGCACAATAATGTTCATTTCAAATGGGACAATCAATGTGAAGAATCATTCAACAAAATAAAGGAACATCTCATGCAACCACCAATCCTAATGTCACCAATTCAAGGTAAGTCGTTGTTACTATATGCATCAGCCAAAGAAGTATCATTAGGATTTATGTTTGTACAACAAGCTAATGAAGTAAAGAACGAGGTATTTACTATATCCACATAACATTAGTGGGATGCGAGCTCAATTATTCACCAATAGAAAAAGCATTCTTAGCAGTAGTGTTCACTTCTCAAAAATTGTGACACTATCTACTCTCCCACTCAATCAAACTGATTGCTAAAAAAGATCCATTAAAGTATTTTCTCAGCAAGACAACATTAACAGGAAGATTATAAAAATGGGTCATGATCCTGAGTGAATTTGATATTGAATATGTGGACAGAAAAGCTATCAAGGGACAAGTCATTGCAAACTAGTTGGCAGAAGCACCACTTCAAGATGATCATCCCTTAAACATTAAATTTCTAGATGTTGATATCCTTGCAGTCACCAAATAAACATGGCAGTTGTACTTCGATGGTTCATATACACATCATGGATTAGGAGCGGGCATTTTATTCATCACACCGCAAGGTCACACAATTCCAAAGGCATATAAATTAAGTTTTTCATGCACCAACAATACAACAGAATATGAAGCTTTGGTCATAGGAATCAAAATGACCATAGAAGGGAGCATCACACAACTACAGGTTTTTGGAGACTCTCAGCTCGTCATCAATCAAATTAATGATGATTATCAAACAAAGGATGACAAACTAATGCCTTATAAAATTTTTTTAGATAATTTCAAAAATTATTTTATAGAAATCACTTTTGAGAAGACTCCAAGAAATGACAACAAAGCAGTAGATGCCATGGCAACACTTGTTTCTCTACTTCAGACACAGGAAAATCAAGAGCATTATGAATTCCTGGTGGAAGAGTTGTTTTGCCCTGCCCATGACTGTCCTGATTCCCAAATTATATGTCACCTTGTTGGGCATGATTCCTCCCGCTATGGCCAAATTTATTCATACCTGAAAGATAACACCCTCCCTCTTGACTTGTCAAAGAAAAAAAAGAAAAATTTCATCCACCATTCCTCTTATTATACTCTTGTCGCAGATAGCCTTTTTAAACGAGGTCTAGATGGTACTCTCTTAAGATGTCTCGAGAAAGAAGAATCTGAAAAAGGCCTTAAACAAAGTCCATAATGGCATTTGTGGCACTCATTTGAGTGGTCTTACCCTTTCAAAAAAAATCATACGCTTGGGCTATTATTGGCCAACTATGGAATGAGATTCTTTTCAGATAGCTAAAACATGCAAGTAATGTTAGATCCATGGCAATTTAATTCATGCACCAACACAAGAGTTGCATACTTTGGCAACATCTTGGCCTTTTTGCCAATGAGGTATTGATCTAGTAGGAAAGATAAATCCTCCTTCATCCAATGGTCACAAATTCATCGCTGTAGCTACAAAATGGATCAAGGTAGTACCTCTCACAAATATCACAGGAAAAGAAATTGTTGCATTTATCTTGAACTACATCATATGTCGCTATGGCATACCCATGACCATTATCACTGATAATGGGTGACCATTCTAGAACCAAGACATATAGGAGATTTGTGAGAAATTTCAGATCCAACACAGGTTATACACACCCTACTATCCACAAGGGAATGGACAAGAAGAAGCATCAAACAAAACAATTTTAAAAATCTTCAAAAAGACAGTGAATGATGTTGGTAGAGACTTGCATATTCAATTAAACCCTACTCTATGGGCCTACTGTACCAGTATTTGCACCCCTACAGGAGCCACACCTTTCTCTCTTGTCTATGGATCCAAAGAAATACTGCCAATAGAAGTAGAGATACCTTCTCTACGAGTATCATTAAAAGGCCTTATCCTAGATGAAGAACAACAAGTATCTAGAGTACAATAGTTAGAATCGATCAAAATTATAATCACAAGGTCAAACCAAGAGCATTTCAAGTTGGAGAACTAGTGCTAAAGGAAAATTCATTGAACCAGTCAGATCGAGAAAAGAAAGGAAAGTTTGAACCAAACTAGTTGGGTTCGTTGGTTGTCACAACAACATTTGGGTCAAGAGCCTATCAACTATTAACGCTAGGTAGGGATTAGCTCGAGGAACCCATGAATATCATGCATTTGAAAAAAATTTATGTATAAAAGAAGAAAATCCCCCAAAAAAAGTGGAAAAGAAGAAAATCTCAAAAAAGTGAAAAAGCAAAAAATCCAAAAACAATGAAAAAGAAGAAAATCCAAAAAATAGTGAAAAAGCGGAAAAAAAAATCAAATATCAAGAAAAAATGCAATAAAAATAGACGGTGAAAACCTAGCAACAGACGCTATCTGACAACTAGCTCTTCCATCTATTATTTCATGCATCCTTCCGCTTGCATTCATGAGCACTACTCATATCCATAATAAAGCCTTTGTACATACGTAGGCTTCATAGGTGATTTCTCACCATGGTCTGGATCATTGTATATACCATAATAAGTTTGTTTCTAGACTGGGGGCAAAATCTTGAACCTAGTTGGGGGCAAAATTTCATTGAGCTTAATCAAACAGGTCAAACAATAGTTAGGCAACACTTGTCAAGAAAAAACTGAGACACATCCAACATTGAACACAAGATCAAATTATCCACCATCAACTATCAAGTACCAATCTAAACATGACAAACACGTATCAATGGGTGATATATTTTGACTAATGGTTTTAACACTTATCAACAATGGTTCAACTTTTATATGTTGAGTTTCGCTATCATAATTCCTGAGTGGCTCAAGGATGTCTTTGACTAGAGGAACAAGGAAGGAACATGATATTTTCTTGTCTACTATTTGTAAATTAATCCTTAATATGTGCAAGTTTGTCTCAGGACATGATCATCGTAGTATCATCGAGGATATTTCAGATTTGCATATAGGAATGGTTAATACTGCCTATTTTACACAAGCAACACTTAGGTCATCTTGGTTCAATTATACCTCGATGCATGTGCTAACTTGCAATATCAAAACACAAGAAAGTAGTGCTCAGGTCATCATGGTTCAATTATACCATCGATGTTTGCACTCACTTCCCACATTTTTAAGGCTCAATGATTAAAAAAAAGCAATGACCAAATGACCAGTTTGATCGCAACATTGCATTTGCATATTTAAAGTAGTTTGCATTTCATCTTACATGGGATCACAAGAGCTAATCTTTTCCAAGGCCAAAAAGCTTCAACATGGTGTTATCTATCTTGTTAAGTGATTGAGTACATTGGACATTAACAAAAATTATCAATTCATCCATCTTGCATGATACGTTAGTTCATTTCATCACATATAAGAATTGCATAATAAGACATCATTCATATCAAACATTCAATTATTTATTCATTTAGTTAGATCATTGCATTGCATCCATCTCATATCAATCATGTCAAGTAGCATCATCATTGTATTGCATTGCATCCATCTCATATAGGCATGCATAGATAAAATCATAAAAACATCATAAAAATAGAAATCATTGCATTGCGCATGCATCACATAAGTACATATGAGCATCACCATACATATTCACATTTGCATACAACATGTAAATACTACATCATCATACATCCATCATCTAGAATCCATAATCAAATAGAAAGTAAAGCATACATCATGAAAGTAACTACATAGCATAATCATATAGAAAATAGAATGCATCCATAATCTCATAGGTCATATAGAATGAATATGATCGACTGCATATCATATCATCAAAAGATCAATATCCAAGGTACAATGATAAAAAATATATATATGAGATATATCACAACTATACATCATGGGAATCCTTAGTATCTCATTACAAAAAGGTGTATACATCAATAGATCAATGTCTCATATCAGTGTGACCACTAGGACGCAGAGCAGAACTCTATCCTGATGTGGCAAGTCTGGTAGCACTAACTGGTCCCCTGTACCTGGGTCCCCACCTGGGGGATCTCTCTGCAGTGACCCTATCACTCCTCAGATCTCAAACTAACTCTGTCCCGACCTCCTGCTCATATGTGAAAATCTTGGAGCCCTCCGGTCAGCAGGAACAACAATATAGTATAAGGTCATGTAATACTCAACCTCCTAGACTGCTTGGCACATCATCTTCATGGAAACCATTAACTCATTTGGGTGCATTTTCCGACGAAGATTTCCAATGAACTATGGGATTTCTTTTGCTTTCTTGGATTTTACAATGCAATTTATGTCAAATTTCCTTTTTTTTTTAAACCTTGCCTGTGTTCGTCGGAATTCTGACACTAGTACACTTGGAGTGATTTTCCGGTGATCATTTCTGATGAGCTATGGAATTTCTTTTGCTTTGTCAGATTTTTTTTTTTTTCAAAAATTACCCCGTGTTTGTCGGAATTCCAACTTGTGAAATTTTCATGGATTTTACCTGTTGATCGACAAATGTTGGTCCGATGATTTTCACAACCTCTTGATTTCTTCTTACGCATTGGGATAACATAAGCCAATGACCTCTCTTCCTGCTAATTGGTGCGAGTTATCCCGCTAGTCTCATAGGGCATAAGGATAGCTTAAAATGTGTTTAGGTGATAGGCATAATTTTCATGATGTCTTTTCCCTCGGTGTAGCTCCTCCTCATACATTATGTCTCCTCAGCATAAAATTTTACCCTTTATCGTTGTAACCTTTGCTGATGTGTTTTACTTTTGCTAGTGTCTGTCGGGATAAGTCTTACTGATAGCATCATCGGCTATCGGGAATACAAGATTTCTCCATTGCCGCTAGTGTGTGTTCTACCTATAGACTTCATCAGTGTATTCTATCCCGATCACATGCTTCTACTTGTGTGTTACCATCGGGTTGACTTTTGTTGATAGTGTAAATTTCATATTTCATGTCAGAATTCCGATGAACACGTGGTATTTTAAAAAAAAAAGTTATCACACATCATCATTATACGCGGGCTTAGGGTCGAAAAGCAGATAGATGCTTGGCAACAACTGTACAAGAGGTTGTTATTTTTTCATTCTTGTCATCAAGATTTTTTTGCAAGTTCCTTTGCTTTCCTTGCATTCTCTTGTTCACTTTGTTTAATGGTATCCGCTTTGGCAAAATATGGATCCTCAACCTCCTTAACCTCTCCATTATGCGGCTACCCGTTATAAAGACAAGTCGCTTCATAGCTTCTAGAGGGGTCAACAATTCTTTGTGACTGTAAACCCTTCCAACCCTCAAAATAGCCCTTTGTATAGAAGCAACTTTTCTAGGTCCAAGGCCAGCTACAAATTGCATAGGATAAAACATCCATTCAAGTGATGCTGCTAGGTTTATGTCAACACCAACTTGGTTGGTTACTGTAACCATTACCTGTTTGAAAAATTCATACTTGTCATCTGGACTAAGGAAATGCTCTAGTGAATAAAGCTTCCATTGATAATATCTCTTTGCTAGGACCATATAATATTGCAACCATGGCCAATGGATTTAGAAGATACCGACTAAGAGCCGCAACACGCCTCACAATCCCCGTTGTAGATGTTCTTCTCCCAGAAAAATTGATTGATATATTTTTTATATTTTAAAATTATCATCTATCCATCAAGAGATCCTTACTAAAGTGTTAAAACATGCCCATGTACCTACTAACATTCATCCTACCCAATTCCAAGCACCAGTATGCCATCTATCCGTTTTGGCAAAATATGGATCCTCAACCTCCTTAACCTCTCCATTCTACGGCTACCAGTTATAAAGACAAGTCTCTTCATAGTTTCTAGAGGGGTCAACAGATCTCTGCGACTATAAACCCTTCTAGCCTTCAAAATAGCCCTTTGTATGGAAGCAACTTTTCTAGGTCAAGGCCAGCTACAAATTGCAGAGAAGAAAACATCCATTCATGTGATGCTGCTAGGTTTATGTCAACACCAACTTGGTTGGTTACTGTAACCATTACCTATTCGACAGCTTCGTACTTGTCATCTGGACTAAGGAAATGTTCCAGTGAATGAAGCTTCAATGATAATATCTCTTTTCCAAGACCACATGATGTTGCAACCATGGCCAATGGATTCACAAGATACCGACCAAGAGCCACAATATGCCTCACAATCCTTATTGTAGATGTTCTTCTCCGAGAAGGATTGATTGATATATTTTTGATATTTTAAAATTATCATCTATCCATCAAGATATCCTTACTAAAGTGTTAAAAAATGCCCATGTGCCTACTAACATTCATCCTACCCAATTCCAAGCACTGGTATGTCATCTATCCGCTTTGGCAAAATATGGATCCTCAACCTCTCCATTCTGCGACTGGCAATTATAAAGAAAAGTAGCTTCATAGCTTCTAGAGGGGTCAACAATTCTCTACGACTGTAAACCCTTCCAGCCCTCAAAATAGCCCTTTGTATGGAAGCAACATTTCTAGGTCCAAGGCCAGCTACGAATTGTAGAGGAGAAAACATACATTCATGTGATGCTGCTAGGTTTATGTCAACACCAACTTGGTTGGTTACTATAACCATTACCTGTTCGATAGCTCCATACTTGTCATCTAGACTAAGGAAATGTTCCACTGAATGAAGCTTCAATGATAATATCTCTTTGGCAGGACCACATAATGTTGCAACCATGGCCAATGGATTCAGAAGATACCGACCAAGAGCCACAACACACCTCACAATCCTTGTTGTAGATTTTATTTGCCTAGAAGGACTGATTGATCTATTTATTATATTTTAAAATTATCTATCCATCAAGAGATCCTTAATAAAGTGTTAAAAGATGCCCATGTGCCTACTAACATTCATCCTACCCAATTCCAAGCACCAGTATGCCATCTATCATCCTCTTATCAACTAGCCTTAAATCAAAATGATATGCTACCGAGTGATCCAACCCATAAATTTTTCCCTACACATTGAATTCGTCATCATAAAACACAAGGTGAAATGAGTCCTAATGGATATTGGTTGTATCATGCAGAATCGTTTTGAGTTGTAGGCTTGAAATATGAATAATTTATCTCATTTTATTTGTTAGTTGTGTATTTTGTTAATGGTTAATAGAAATATGGGTATTGTATAGAACTTTAAAAGAAAGTAGAATCTAATCAAACACTATATTTCATTTGATGTTATCAAGAATTTTGACTAGTTTTCTTCATAATGTGTATCTTGTATAGTTTATCTTAATATTGTCTTTCTTGTATCCTATAGCAGTTTTGGAAGTGTTGTCATAACTTTTATTTGAACCATTGGATATTTCTATAAATTGGAGGATAAGTCTGTAACAATATCAAGAGACCGACCAGAGTGATTGTCTTAATTATAAGGTGAGGGCAGCCTTTGACATGTTTTTCTTCCTCAAAGTATGGTTGGTTTCTATTAAGTTGTTGTCTTGTAAGGGTGTTTTTAAGATTGAGAAGAGACTTTTGATGGGTATTAATCCGGTTGTTGTCAAGTATGCCCAATTGGAATTAAATGTTTCCAAGGTTTATGTGCATTAGAGGGCAAATGATTCTTGAGATTGTCACTTCAACTAAATAATTACTGGAAACTTTGAATTGCTTGCTTGTAAATGAATAATTTAAATAAAAGGTTACTTTATTATAAGTATGATTTCTTAATTGAGATTACTCTGAAAACACCTGATTAAATTATCTTCAAACAATAGTAGACCAGTGCCTTCACCCCTAACATAATGTTGTAGTTAGTCTTACTGAATTTAACTTTGCTCTGAAAGACCAATAAGACATAATGAAGCTTGACATCCAATCCTTCAAACTGATAATCAAACTGAAACTTAACCCAAACTATAATAACATAGGATAACACATTGAAACAATCTAAATGAATAGATTTATCATAGGGAACTAATCAAACAATAAAAAAGATAAATACCATCAGAGATGAAAAACACTTGATCTTTGTATTGAAATAAATATAAGATAATCAACTGAATACATATAGCACAATGTATTTTCACCAGTTTGGCATTTCCAGAAAATAAACCCTGAGAGTATTGTATATAATTACATCTTCGAATCTATCCCTCATTTCATCAAAATGTCCTCTATATATATAGATGAGGATTCAATTTCAAAATGAAAGGGCATACCCCTTCATTCAGAATTACACTAACTAATATCTTAACTATAAAAAATCAACTAGCTGACCCTAACACAACTACCAACATAACAAACATATTACATAAGACTTTAAAAGATAATAATTTGAAACATTCGGAACAAGAGCTAATTGCAAAGCACTTTGCTACAGTTCTTAATATGCTCCAAATACTTTTTTGACTTATAGGTATATGCATCATAAATCACGTCCTTGACAATGATCTCCAATGTGACAAACTACTCCATCTGTGCAGGGGTTTCCTTTAACTCTATTCCATCTGTCCGGGCAGCATCAAGGGCAACACTGAAGAGACTCTGGCATTCAACAATCCATTTATCCTTATCCTTAATTTCACCTTTCTGGCCAACTAACATAGGAATACCATGTTGGATTACATCTTTACACTCATCTTATTCATTTTATAATTTTGCATTGAATTTATCATGCTTTGCAAGTAGCCTTTCAATTTTCTCAATCTCTTTGGCATCTGCTCTCTCCAAGTTCTTCTCATGTAGCTTGACTGCCAGTTTGTTTTTTATCCTGTTATGTGATACTGCATTGTCCACATTTTTCTGAAACACAACCCAAAAGTCTTCCAAGTGACCCAACAACTTTTCAAATCTTGTATTCAATAAGAAAGAAGTAGTATCAATTCTTACACTGTTGGCATTCTACACTCTTATGAGAATAGTTGATGTTGTCATTAATGGAAACCAACTGGCAATCATCTGGCAACCCACCGACAGTTACCGACACCGGCAATAGACTTCTACATACACTGATAGGAACCGACAACGGCAACAATGCATACCGGCACTCAAGCCAACATGGAATAAACTTTTGTTTATTGTTTTATAATGTCATTATCTCTTGTAAAAGCCAACATGGCATATTGTAAAAGACTCATATATGTGTGAGATCTTATAGGTCATTTTGATATGAGAGAGAGAGGAATATAGATGATAAGTATAAGGCAATTTTGTATAAGGTAATATAGTTGATAGCGAAGGTTTTGGTTATAGACTGAGCTTAAACTGGTACTGAACCTGACATAGTTTATGCTAATCTAAAGCAGTACATTGTATTGGATTTTGATAATCCATTTTGTGAGTCAGTGAGACTTCTATTTTGTAGTTGAGCAGTGAGCTCTAGGCTGGTAGCCTTCCTACATGTGCAGGCCCCTCATTGTAAGTAATATTTATTCATTGGCTAGTGAGTGAATATTGTGCATCACAAATCCCACTGAGGTTTTTCCCACACCGGGTTTCCTCATTAAATATCTTGTGTTATGGTGTGTTCTCTATGTTGTCTCTATTATTCTTAATTGTTGCCTTAATTCTTATTTATCGGTACACTATTTTGGGATACAAAGTTCTTAATAAGTTTAAATATTCTGTTAACCGGTTAGACACTGATTCACCCCCCCTCTCAATGTCTTTGGGACTATCATTGATTCTAACAATTGGTATCAAAGCCTGGTCCTCTATTTTCAGAATCCTAACAGCTTGAGGAAGATTCTGACACCGATATAGATGGAGAACTTAAGAAAACAATTGGAAGGAGCTCTTTTAGATTATGATGCAAAGAAATTGAAGAATATCAAACTTGAAGATGATCTAAGGACTGCACAGGAATTCATTAAAGGACTTTAGAAGAACTTTTCTATAGCACAAAATAAAATTAAAGAACTACATGAGAAGATGCAGAAAGATGATGACGAAAAAGAAACTCGTAGAGAACTTGCAAACAAGTTGAGACAGGAAAATAGTAATATGAAGAATTTAATGCAAGATATGACTATGAGGTTATGTAAAGACATTGAAGACAGGAAGAAAAATGAAGAAGACTTAATGATTCTGGAAACGAAAATCTAAGACTTAGTCATGAAAATGATATGCTGAAGACAGATCTGATTCACATGCAACATGATAAAACTGAGCTTATGAGACAAATGGGAATTCTGGAAAATGAGTTGGCTGCTGCAAACAAACACAAAGACAAATTCAAGAAAAGTTCAAAGGAGCTTGATGACATGCTGAAAAGTCAGAAACCTAATGGAGATTCTAATGGACTTGGATTTGAAGTTGGAGAAAGTTCCAGTACTGCAAACAATCTAGATCTGAACAAACCGGTAAGACAACCTAATGCTTATAAGTTTAATGGAAAATGTATCAATTGCAACAAATATGGTCATAGAGAAAATTAGTGCAGATTTATAAATAATCAGAATATTAATGCACCCACCGGTCAATGTTCCAAATGCAACAAATTTGGTCATAATTCAGAAAATTGTCAAATGAATGTGAAATGCTATGTTTGTGGAAGATATGGACATTTATCTAATCAATGCAGAACACAAACCGGCATAGGATATGGAAAGGCTATTTAGAAGAATAATGTGACTTGTTATGCTTGTAGCAAAATTGGACATATTGCAAAATTTTGTAGAAGCAAGACTTCACCGACAAACAATAAAGGATCTAGTTTGAAAGGCAAAGAAAAGGTAGATGAGGTAAAGCAAGAATTTTCAAAACAATGGATAAAGAAGAGAGATCAGAAAGTTGATCAAACTGTCTCTATATCAGTAGAACAGAGTAATCCTCCACCGGGATTCTTCATCCAACTAAGAAGTAACCTTTTGGGGGTATTGCAGCAAGTTGAAAATCATGCAGATTACCCTTAGTTGATGGTGAGAAGATAGATTTATTCTTTACCGGCAGATGTGTTAAGTTTTCACTTAACCGATGAGTATTTAATGTAGTTGGTGGAAGAAATGTCATTATAAATCAGCTGATTTCCCTCATTTTCAACTCACTGAATATTCAAACGATCAAAGAGGGCAAAAACTGAGCGAAGGCCTTCAAGGTGAAGGTGCAAAGTGATCCCTTCAGACATTCAGAATATTTTCAAGCAATAAAAGGTATTTTTCAATGGCCTCTTCTTCTGCTCCCGAGTTTATTTCAAACCCTACCATTGTGGAAAATGTGAAGTGCCCTAGGCCCATGTTTAAGATAATTCCCAAAATTGCGAACCAAGATGACTCTGTAGGGGCATTCTCAAAAATTCCTAAAGGTGTAGCATTTGCAAAAGACCCTAGGATTTATATACATTGCAATATAGAAGAACTAGGTTCTAAGGAATTGATGAAAATGTTTACTAAGGTCATTTGTGATGAACATGATGCTATTAAACCCGAACATAAAATTGTGGAAACTCTAGGTTTTGTGGAGATACTGAATATCCCTCAATTTCCAGAGGAAGTAGTAAGGATTGTATTAAGTATAGAACATGGAGAATTTTTATGGTTGGATTATGTTTGTAAAATAACCCGATAAGCAATTAGGGCAGTAACTGGTTTACCCTCAATCGACAACAGACCTAATAAGACCAAGAAGATTCCCAACAACAAAGTGATAAGCCTAACCGGAGCAACATCTGACAATAGATCACTGAGAGTAAATGATATTAAGGACATCAATGTGGGATTCGTAAGTATGGTGCTAGGATA
The DNA here is from genome assembly GCF_030272615.1 of Cryptomeria japonica. Lineage (NCBI taxonomy): Eukaryota > Viridiplantae > Streptophyta > Pinopsida > Cupressales > Cupressaceae > Cryptomeria > Cryptomeria japonica. The sequence goes on from NC_081409.1 coordinate 436,344,599, forward strand.
CAAGGCCACACATGCTAATAGCCTCAACTCTATTTCTAGTCTATGTATACACAGTGCTTATGAGATGGTAAACAACAATGCAGTGATAGATGTGTGTGAATGGCTAAAAGATAAGCTTATTGACAATTTGAAAAAGATTAAAGGAGATAAGAAAGGCACATTCTGCTTTGGAAGCCTTTTGGTATGCTTGATATTGTACTTTGCTAAAGAGATCCCCAGTACTGGACCCAAAGACTTTGGTTATGATATACTAGTAGGACAACAACTACAGGAAGCTTTTACCGGCATGGGAACCGCTAGAGACAACAACATAACATACTACTTTAAAACTTTCCAAGCTAAGATGAGAGCTAGAGAAAGGTTACCATAGAGTGTAGTAGATAAATATGACAAAGCGATTTGTTTTGTTATCAAAAGAGATGAGACATGGATGGAGGCAGTACTCCCAAGGACTATTTGGGTGACCGAGATGGGATATGAAGTAGATCTTACTATTCTGGAGACATGTGCCAAATCTTTACTGGAAGCACTGAGAGAACTATCATAAAAGGTCTTTGGTAGTGCTAAGACTATTGAGAGTGATGTAAATCTATTGAAGAAAAGAAATAAAAGAGATAAATTCATTAGAGATGCTTCTAAGAAAGTAAAGGAAATCAAAGAAAATGTCATGAACATCAGTGGCATATTGGCTAGTGAGCTTGAAGGACTTCAACCGGAGGTACATATTTCACCGGTTGACACATCTTCTGGAACTAATAGTGAGAAGGCAGCCAAATTTAAAAGAGTTGAAAGAAGGAAGAGAAAAACTTCACCGGTACCCTCTCCTTTACCTAAGAGAACAAGGACCTTGAGAAAGAAACAACAAGTAGTAAGGGGACCGCCCAAGAAACTAACACCAAAGAGGAAACAACTACCGATTACCCATTCCTTGAATGATTTACTGAATGAAATAATTGATGACGGTAATTTGGATAATGTACACAAACTGTATAATACATTTAATGATTCTGATAGGGAAAGCATTGAGAACAGTATTATTTTACACTTAGACATATATAAGAAGGTTCTAGTTGAAGTTGTGGATGATTTACCTAATGATCTTTATAGAAGATTGGAAGCAAAAAGGATAGCAGTGATGGAATTAAACAAGAAACTAAAATTTGAAAAACTTCTAGTTGTACATCCTGTTAATTCAAAAGAAGAAATTGATGAATTTATTTTTAAGGCTAACCGATCCATTTTTTCCAGTGGGCATCGGCAAGTAAGCTTAATGGCAAGAAGAGTGAAAGAGATTGTAGATGAGACTACAGATAATTGGGATATATTTTTTGTGGAGAAGGAAAAACAAGAGGAAATGAACCGACCAAAAAAGACATTTAAAGTGTATCAAAAGGACAAGGACAAGGGTAAAGGAAAAATTGGTAGAGTTCCAAACATCAAGATTACTAACAATCTACTGCCACCACCTTTGGATAATGCACCGATACAATCACAAGATCCATCAGTTATTGACATTGAAGGTATTACACATGATGACACAAATCTTGAATCTGAGATACTCTTTACCATGAATGTGGATACTCAGGAAGTAAATATTGTTATGGATAAGGATAGTTCAGAGGTTAAGGCAGACAATGTTGACAATGGCAACATGGCAGAGAATCCGGTAGAAACTGTTGAAGTTGAGATCCCAACTCAAATAGAGCAACCATCAGAAACTGAAAAACCTACTGAAGGTATAGATGCTGGCACAGGGCCACCGAAGACAGAGATACCAATAGTTGAACTTTCAAAAAAACAATCTTTGGTAGAGGTACACGCTGAGTCAGAGAAATCGGCAATCACTAAGACATTAAAACAATCTGAGAAACCTTTGCAGGTTAAGATGCAAACCCAGACTGATCCACTGGAGGAAAATGCAAGCAAAGTGGTTATACCTGTTGGAAGCATAGAGGTAATAAAGGTAATTGGTCAGACATCCGACACATCTACAAGTGAATTCAGACCTACCAATGTTACAGAGGTACTTTTGGATTCAATCAAGAAGATAACACATTGCAATGCATCGGCCTACAAGGCAATTGATAACACTTTACCAGTTCTTAAATTGATTGCACCAAATTGTAACATAGATCATATTAAGGACTCTTTAGGCAAATTGGACACATTGTCCAAATTTATTGTTGACAATGTAATAACCATTGCCAAGGTGAATAAGGACACAATTAAGGAGAGAGTTGAAAAAGAGAAAAACAAATTCTTTGAAGACACCATAAAGAAGTGTACAGACCACTTGAATACATTATTGCCGGTACTTAACTCTACAATTTTAGAGTACAAAGAGCTATATAAGGAAACATGCAAACCTCACCTTTTGATAGTGGACATAGATAAGGAGATCAGTAAAACATAGAAAGAAATAGATGACATAGTTGATAACATAATTGGTTCATCCGAACATATATCAATTTTTGAGTAGGAAATGGCAGGTTTTGAGGAGAAATTAGAGAAACTTGAAAAAGAAAAGGCAAGGATAAAGTCAAATGCCCAGGAACTTAAAAATAAACTTGGTCCCAAGTTGGAAAACCTTATCTCTTAGAGAATTGAAATATCTAATGCATTACTTCAAGGAGAGCGATCACCAGAAGAACACATGCACTATCTCACCAGCACAATCCAACAGACTGAGGCAACCTTGAGTGATAGCAAAAGGTTTATGCAGAGTCTAAATCTAGTTTTGGCAAATATTTTTCAGATTGTAACCAACCAGTTACAGACTTTGAGGTGAAATTTTTGCACTCATTTGACCTTTTTGACAACCTTTGTCATTGATGTCAAAGGGGGAGTAGTGGAGAGAGAAAAATGCTTATTCAGAGGAGATCATTTTCTCAGGGGGAGCACATCTTTTTGGAAACTTTTTGGACTTTAGCTTTTGGAAATAGTTTTTGGATTTTTCTCATGAGTGTTGCCATCAATGCCAAAGGGGGAGATTGTTGGCATTCTACACTCTTATAAGAATAGTTGATATTGTCATTGATGGCAACTAGCTGGCAATCATCTGGAAACCCACTAGCAATTACCGACACCGACAGGCACTTCACTAGCAGCGGCCACAATGCATACCGGCACTCAAGCTGACATAATGTAATTATCTCTTGTAAAATCCGACATGGCATATTGTAAAGGACTCATATATGTATGAGATCTTATAAGTCATTTTGATATGAAATAGAGAGGAATATAGATGATAAGTATAAGGAAATTTTGTATAAGGTGATATAGTTGACAGCGAAGGTTTTGGTTATCTACTGAGCTTAAACCGATACTGAACCTAGCATAGTTGATGTTGATCTAAAGTAGTACATTGTATTGGATTTTGATAATCCATTTTGTAAGTTAGTGAGACTTCTATTTTGTAGTTGAGCAGTGAGATCTAGGTTGCTAGCCTTCCTTCATGTGCAAGCCCCTCATTGTAAGTAATATTTATTCATTGTCCAGTGAGTGAATATTGTGGGTCACAAATCTCACCGAGGTTTTTCCCATACCGGGTTTCCTTGTTAAATATCTTGTATTATGGTGAGTTCTTTATGTTGTCTTTGTTATTCTCAATTGTTGCATTAATTCTTATTTACCGGTACACTGTTTTGGGATACAAAGTTCTTAATAAGTTTAAATATTCTGCTAACTAGTTAGACACTGATTCACCCCCCCTCCCCTCTCAGTGTCTTTGAGACTATCATTGATTCTAACATACACTTTGCATATGTTTGAGAATTCTTTGATTTTCCTGCTGCAATTCCTCACATTTATTCTTCCATTTTGAATTTTTAGGAGAAATCAACATGGGTTCAAACTATCCACTTCTTCTGATGGCCTCCTCATACATATCTTTGTACTAATTCCTTTCCCTTACCACTCTAACCATTTGTGCCCTATTGAATTTGGAAATATCTACTCCTATATCTACTGAGACAATAGGATCAATTTCTCTCACCTTTAATATCATGTGTCCAAAATCCCTATCCACATCAATGATTGTTGGTCTCTTGTTTGGTGGATATAGTGCCCATAGCATTAGTTCTTCATCATCTAGATAAAACCTTGACACAATAAAAATATCATTAACTCCCTGAATATCCAATTTGAATTCCTTATTATCAGCGCACAATAAACTATCAAAAATAAAAGAGGCACTCAGGTCCCATCCTGGAAAAAGAATTACTCTGGCCTCTATCAATAATTGTCTCCCTCTCTATGGAGAAATTTTCACCAATTTTATTTCTATATCCTCTTTTAGTTTCTTCAATAATTTGTCTCATTTTTAGGTGTCACATTTGGGATAGACTCCCTTAGCCTTTTGCCTTTGAAATTATAAAGAAAAGACTTAAACTCTTTGGATTCAACAAATACATCATCTACCACAAAAGCAGCATGTCCATCCAATCTTGCATCTTTATAAATTTCTATTTTAGTTACAATTTGATCATCTTCATTGAACTCTTCTTCCATATCTTTTGCCTATGACCTAGAAATGGCTTCAATGTCTTCTGGTTCATTTTCTGTCATTTCTTCTTCTGACTCCATCTCCATTAACCTCTGTCTTTTCTCCTCCAATTGTTTGTTTAGGTTATCAATCACTTCTTGAGCCTTTGCATCTTCCATGCTCCTTGTTGTTCTCAAAAAAGAGAAAACCCAAGTTCACCTGCAATTTACCTATGAAGTAGCCAATTTCAATCAATGAAATACTTCAGGGCTTGGGACAACATAACAAGGATAAAAATCCTTCTACTATTTAGGCTCTGCGAAACCTAGGTGGGTGTACCTTTGATGCATAAAATTAGACCAATGATACACAAGACAACATCAACAGAAGCAGATAGATCTCATTAAAGGCTCAAAGACAAGGAGGGTACTGTAGATAGGCTAAATCTACATTGACAATTCGACAGGTTTGAACATGAGATAAGTGGAACCAATTCCACAAAATAGAAAAGAAAGATATTATGATTTGATTCTTTTAAAATGTTGCAAGTGATCTCTAATTGTAACAGATCAGTGCCTCAATCTGGGCATAGAGTCAATACAAATAGCTACAAATGAAATCCAAGCTGCAAATCAGATCTACTGAAAAATATCCCTATATTAATGCCTAACATTAATAAATTCTAAACTCAGATAGAGGATCATACATATCCAAATATTAATTCAAAATTCACAATTTCTACTCATCGAATTTAAATCCTTTCTATAAAGATACCCGAGAACAGGAATTACACTCTCTCATGGGAGGATAAACCCAAACTCCCTTGAAGACTGGATTTATTGAATTTGAAAAAATGTCTGAAGACAATCCAATGGAACTACATGTATGCCTTACATATATGCAACCTACAACTAAGAATTTACAGCTAAATGCATCTATTCAATGACATAAGAATGAGGACATTCAACCATTACAACCTAGAAAATTAAATTCATAGTACTGGAACCCCTCTTGGAAATCTCACTTCGAGAATTTCTCAAAAATTGGAACCCTTACAAAAAAGAAAAACTCAGAATATATAGAAGAGGGAAAAAGATTAGATCTCCATCATGAATTGTCGAGTGTCCTCTTTTCCCTAACAGAAAATATTCTTTTCAATTCCCGAAGAAACTGCTCTCCAAAACAAAGACAAGTTTTAAAACTGATAGCAAAAACAAACTTCTCGTTTTGCGAGCTTTCTAACAATATATCACACTTGTATACTCGGGTAAAAATAACTCATCAAACATTAATCTTTCATGTAGCCAAGCACAGTCAGACATTTAAATCTCTTCATTTTCACTGTAGTTTGAAACTATATATTCAATCTTGATTTATTCCCTTTCTGCTCCGCCACATGGAACCTCCTGGTTCATCTGTGAATCCACTAGTTTGCCACCTCATCCACCACGTTAGCACTATCGGACCCACCTTAGGCCTTGGCTCTTCTTTGTCACTGATCCATAATGGATATTCATCGTGCAACTTCCCTTCTGCCATGTGTCACCTTTGGATTGGTTCCAGAGTCCCTGTCCTACCACCTTAGCATGGTCGGACTCACCACCGGAATGAAGCTCTTCTTTCTCATTGGGTCATGAGGGATATGCCAACGAGCAGTTTCCCATCGCGACCTACTGACCACCGTTGGATCTTCTTCGGATCTACTCGCTCATGAGGTATCTAGTTTTTTGGGTGTTAGCATTTTATGCTAGCGAGCTCGAGATTGTTAATGAAATTGCTTTGGTCATGAGGTCTCAAGTTGGTTTTTGCCGCTCACCCCTTCTGTCGAGCCTACCACGTCACCTTAGGCTAGACCTTCTACTTGGTCGCCATGTCATGATGGTTAACATTTTGGGCACCTCACAACCATCGTACAGCGACAGCCGTTGATAGTCCTGAAATTTTACTTGGGCGCCACTTGTTCGCCACCTATCCCAAAATTTGGACACCTCGAGATACGCATGTGTGCAGGGTCCACTGGGCCACGAGCCACCTCTTGCCCAAATCCCTTAAGCTTTGACACTATAGAAGTGTGTGGATTTGTATTAAAATACAAAAAACTCCCTCTACACTGTCAATGTGGGATAAATACTTTATTATGCCTAGCGTCTGAAATTGCTTGGAAAGTTCTAAAACTTTTACGCCTCCCAAGATGCATTTGCTTGGAAATTTTAAAGTCTTCGCCTCACATAGGGGATGATTGAAATTACACCTACCTCTCGCATTTTCTGAAAGTTTCTTTGCTTCCCACATTTCACAGGAACACGAGGGGAGGATGTTGGCTTCATTTTACCCTTCTTTGAAATGGGCCTTTGAAATTGACTTAAATTTTATGAGTCCCAACAGTGGCTCTAACTGGGGATGGTTGATTGCAGGATCAACACAAGAATTCAAAATCCTTGGTAGAGCAGACCACCCAAAAAAAATAGGACACTTCTCTTCTTTTAAAATCTTCAATGAGCTTCACTCTCCAAAACAGGGGTTCTTTATTCTACCCGAACAACAGGGTATTTTAATGAAAATACTGATTATAACTTGCCCCAAACAATCTCAACATTTACCTCTATCAAAAATCAGATTCTCATCACCTGATATCATGATCCAAACAAAGGCATCCTTTAACAACAACTGAGCATAATCCTTATGATTAACCCCTTCCATCTTATTACTATAATAACTGGTGTGCATGCCTTTTGCCTGATTTGGAAGTTTATACCCACACACTACTTCAACAAAAGTAAAATCATGAGACCAATCACTATAGAGGCCTTCCCACAAGTTGCTATACATTTCACTATCCCAATCAACTCTATCCTTTGCAAGGGTATCATCATGCTGAATTTCAAAAATAAAACATTCATTTTCAACATTGCAGTTTTCATGAACACTCACTTCATTATCATCTGAATTCATAGAATAAGGGACATTAATAACTGATTGATATAAACAAGGAACATAAAAATTTTGGTCCAGATATGGTACTTCACTATGCTGACCACACTTTATATTATCCTTGTTCATCAAACTCAATACATCAACATTCTCAATATCCCAATCACAGAAAAGAATGCATACTTCTGGCTGAAGCAACTCCTCAGCTAAGTCTTTCTCATGCAGACTTACATCCACTTGAAAAACTTCCATTTTTAGTCTAAAATAATCATCACACAACCCATGCCTCTTATCTTCATCATGAAGTAATTTCTTACAACACATTCTACTACTGTTTGGAACTTCATCAACATCAAAAATTTGTTCAACACAAGGGGAAACTTCGACATTTTCATCAATGACATTTGCACTATGAACATTTATATCAAAGGCAAAGAACTCCATATCCAGTTCAAGCATACCATCCACATTCACATCCTCTTCATAGTATGTCAAACCTTGAAAAAATTCAAATATAGGTGCATTTAAATCTGAAAATGAAACATTATCTACACTTTTACATATGTTTTTATCTTCAAAAATACTTCCATTTTCAGATTCATGACTGAGATACATAACTTGATCTCCTCTTATATCATCTTCACAAGATGAATAATTATAATTCTCATAAATATCCTCAACTGCATGACTGGCATTCATTTGTTGATCATAAGAAAATGAATAACTTGTGTCAAGATCATTCCTATTCTGAAATTGATCTTCATTACTCATTTGTACATCTCCAACGTGCTGAAAATCGAGCTCACTGTCCTCATAATCAGAAACATTTGGTGATACCTCAGTTTGGTAATTCAACATCAAATACATTAGCAGCATGTAAAGACCGATGGTCATCATCATCATTGTTTTCATTATCATTATCCTTGGGAGATGCATGATTAACTTCATAATTTGCAGTCACATAATCAACATAACCGACATACAAATCAAATGGTGCATATCCTTCATACATATCTATATCTTGACAAGGAATGTTTTGCCTAACTTTACATTTCCTTTCACCATTGAAAATGTTTTGACAAGAAGTAGCAGCAAACAAAAAACTCTTTGAGATCCCAAATTTTAAATTGTTTTCAATGTCCCTAGTTGTGTTAAAAGCTTCATGCAAAGTTTTGGGTTCCTTGTCTCTTAATAAGAAACCCATCTTCTTGTCAAAAGAACTCATGTAAATCTCCAAGCATGCTCCATCACTAAACTCATACTTGCTGGAAATTTTAGACAATGTTTGTGAAAACCTAATATTAAATGCCGGTACCAATTCATCTTCCCTAATTTGTATGTACATGAATCCTCTCAGCATATCATAATCGCTCACCTTTTCATCAAATTGGGCCATAAAGTCAACTACTAATTCATCCCATGAGGAAATACAATTTGCTGGCAAAAAAGAGAACCAATCTCTTGCATCCTCTTTCAGTGACTGGACAAATAATTTCACGCACACATCTTCTTGGCAAACTTCAAAATCTCCCATCAAGTCTGAAAATCTTTTCAAATGTAGATGTGCTGATTCTAATTTCTTCCCACTAAATATTGGCAAATTCTTTCTAATTTTTGAGGGTATAAGATTTGGGTAACTCGGAATACCTTCAAAGTTCAGAGCAGCATAGTAATTTGTTTTAAAACTTCTCTTATAACATGGTTGTGACATTTCACTAGGCATGGCTATATGTGAAAATATACCAGGCTGAAAAACTTCACTACACATTTCTACTTGCTTCCACAAATAATTGTACAACCTTGTGTATAATAACAAAAAACTTCAAACACATATCATCATACTGATCTATTCATAACATTTCTTGACATAAAGTTTCTTCAAATTTGCATTCTAGAGTAGAACATATATGCTGAAAACTACAGCAAAATAGATATGCAAATAGACTTGTAATTCCTCTTTTTCCCTCTTTACTAGTCCTATTCACTTAATGGGAAAACTATTTTACTCATTCAAATTTTCAGAAGAAAATATTTTGTATTGAAACTTCTGAAAGTACCTGGATATTTGTAGATATAAAACTTGTAGGTTTGAACATTTATTCACATTTTAGCTTGGTCTTTTACCTCAGATTCGCCACCTCTTGCATAGAGGACATTTTGAATAGCAGAATGCCATTCAAAACATATTTAATTCTTTATTTCTCCTTCAATATTAAAACTCCAAGCATCTGCTAAATATTTGTTGTAAGTTCACCAAATCTTTGAAAACTTTTACAATAATGCACACTGGTGCAGAGATCTTTCAGATTCGCCACTCATTGTTGTGAGAATTTTTAAAATCATTTATAGAACATGAACAGATCTAGACTTACACAAAGATAAAAGGATAACAGATTTTCAACACTTTACTGGCTCTTTCCTCAAATGGACATGGTTGGACTAACTGGCTTCAATTTGACAAAAAATTTACATCATTCTCCCCAACAGAGTCGCCATTTTTGTTGTTCTCAAAAAAGAGAAAACCCAAGTTCACCTGCAATTTACCTATGAAGTAGCCAATTTCAATCAATGAAATACTTCAAGGCTTGGGACAACATAACAAGGATAAAAATCCTTCTACTCTTTAGGCTCTGCGAAACCTAGGTGGGTGTACCTTTGATGCATAAAATTAGACCAATGACACACAAGACAACATCAACAGAAGCAGATAGATCTCATTAAATGTTCAAAGACAAGGAGGGCACTGTAGATAGGCTAAATCTACATTGACAACTTGACAGGTTTGAACATGAGATAAATGGAACCAATTCCACAAAATAGAAAAGAAAGATATTATGATTTGATTCTTTTAAAATGTTGCAAGTAACCTCTAACTGTAACAGATTAGTGCCTCAATCCGAGCATAGAGTCAATACAAATAGCTACAAATGAAATCCAAGCTGCAAATAAGATCTATTGAAAAATATACCTATATTAATGCCTGACATATATACATTCTAAACTCAAACAGAGGATCATACATATCCAAATATTAATTCAGAATTAACAATTTTTGCTCATCAAATTTAAATCCTTTCTATAAAGGATACCTGAGAACAGGAATTAAACTCTCTCGTGGGAGGATAAACCCAAACTCCCTTGAAGACTGGATTTATTGAATTTGAAAAAATGCTTGAAGACAATCCAATAGAACTGCATATATGCCTTACATATATGCAACCTGTAACTAAGAATTTACAGCTAAATGCATCTATTCAATGACATAAGAATGAGGGTATTCAACTATTACAACCCAAAAAATTAAATGCATAGGACTGGAAGCCCTCTTAGAAATCTCGCTTCGAGAATTTCTCAAAAATTGGAACCCTTACAAAAGAGAAAAACTCGAAATATATAGAAGAGGTATAAAGATCAGATCTCCATCATGAATTGTCGAGTGTCCTCTTTTCCCTAACAAAAAAATAGTCTTTACAATTCTCAAGGAAAGTGCTCTCCAAAACAAGGACAAGTATTAAAACTGATAGAAAAAATGAACTTCTCATTTTGTGAGCTTTCTAATAGTATATCACACTTGTATACTCGGGTAAAAATAACCCATCAACCATTAATCTTCATACAGTCAGGCACAGCCAAGCATTTAAATATCTTCATTTTCACTATAGTCTGAAACTATATATTCAATATTCCCTTTCTACTCCACCACATGGCACCTCCTGGTTCATCTGCAAATCCACTAGTTTGCCACCTCATCCACCATGTCAATACCACCGGACCCACCTTAGGCCTTGGTCCTTCTTTGTCATTGATCCATAATGGATATTCATCGTGCAAATTCCCTTCTGCCACATGTCACCATGTGTCACCTCTAGATTGGCTCTCAAGTCCCTATCCTGCCACCTTAGCACAGTCGGACTCACCATTGGAATGAAGCTCTTCTTTGTCATTGGGTCATGAGGGATATGCCAACGAGCAGTTTCCCATCATGACCTAGCGACCACCATTGGATCTTCTTCGGATCTGCTCGCTCACAAAGTCTCTAGTTTTTTGGGTGTTAGCATTTTATGCTAGCGAGATGGAGACTGTTAATGAAATTGCTTTGGTTGTGAGGTCTCGAGTTGGTTTTTGCCGCTCACCCCTTCCATCGGGTCCACCACGTGTCAGCCTCTGGTTCACCTTTGGATCTAACTGGGCGCCACCTTAACCGCCACATCACCTTAGGTCGGACCTTCTACTTGGTCACCATGTTGCGATGGTTAAAATTTCAGGCACCTCACAACTGTGGTACGACAGCCGTTGATAGTCCTAGAATTTTACTTGGGCGCCACTTGTCCGCCACCTATCCCAAAATTTGGACACCTTGAGATGTGCGCACGCACGAGGTCCACTGGGCCACGAGCCACCTCTTGCCAAAAGCCCTTAAGCTTTGAAACTATAGAAGTGTGCGGCTTTGTATTAAAATACAAAAAACTCCCTCTGCACTGTCAATGTGGGATAAATGCTTTATTATGCCTGGTGACTGAAATTGCTTGGAAAGTTCTAAAACATTTACGCCTGCCAAGATGCATTTGCTTGGAAGTTTTTAAATTCTTTGCCTCACACAGGGGATGATTAAAATTACACCTACCTATCACATTTGCTGAAAGTTTCTTTACTTCCCACGTTTTACAAGCACGCAAGAAGAGGATGATGGCTTCATTTTACCCTTCTTTGAAATGGACCTCTCAAATTGACTTAAATTTTATGAGTCCCAACACTCCTAAATATATCTTTTGCTTCCAGACTCACATGCAAATAATCACCTAGATTTTGCCTTTTCTTGCAGCAGTGGATATATCCTTCCAGATCATAATTCTTTCTTGCAAAATGTTTGAATAAATTTAATTATTCCATTAATTTCTTGTCAATTATATCATAGGCTTTTGTTGAAACAATTGTGAAATCTTCAAAGCTGAGAGTACCTAGCAAGAAAGTCTGCTTATGCAGATCCCCAAAGTTTTTTAGCATTTGAGACACTCAATTGTCTGACAATCTCCAAGTATGCTATTCGGTAGGGAACACATTTTGGCAGCATATAGGAAGTTCCTTCAAACCCATATATCCTAAAACATGTGAAGTCGTTATGGACATACCAATCTCACCAATTATGATTCACTATCTTTCTGTCATCAAAATCTTTAGGTCTTAAAAAACTTTTAATATCATCTGAGATTGATCCATCACAAGGAAATCCATACATCTGATAAATTGGCTTTATTATCCAATTCCTCAAATTTGATATAATTTGATCTTGTGTGACGAGAATCCCAAATAGAAGTCCATAATTGAACAAGTTGCTCCTCCCCTTGCTTTTTTCTGACATTAAGCCTCAATTTCTCAGGCCACATACCCCTAAAACGTCTATAGAATAAGATTAAATGCATCAATAATGAATAAAACTTAAAATTGGGGCAATTATTATCCCTGAGGTTCAAAAAACCCTCATGCAATCTCTCCACCAAATATGACGCATAATCAAATGGCCTGGGAAAGGCACCTACATTACCTGATGACAATACAATGGTGGACTCACTATTATGCGATGATGACATCACATATTCCACAGACCCTGTCGTAATGATGAGAAAGATCCAAAAAAAAGTTAATAGAGAAATTGTTGCTCTAGCATACCAAGTCCCTCAAACTGATGCAATAAAAGAGAGGTTGCAACGATTGATGTAGAGAGCACAAAACTTGTAAGTAAGCGGTAATGAAATACTTAATTATAACATAAGTTCAAAAATGGTTTATATTTTATACTCTTTTATGTCAGAAACTAAAATATGTAAGTGTTGTTTTTACAAGAAATATTGTGTCCTCATCAAGTTGGTGGCCCTGATCAGGGTACTCCAAGTATTTCAGATGATGACCATGTTCTATACATTAAAACTACTTTCATGCTCTGATATATCCTTTATGTGTTCACAGGTTCCTTGTTGTTATCAAACATGTGACTTCCCTACACATTTAATAATTATTGCAGAGCATCGACACTATAAACCATCAACTAGGGACAACCTTCCACTCAAGGTCATTTGACTCACACCCTTCAAGGTTTCACAACACCCGGGTTGCCAAGTCACAATTGATTGACTCAAACATACCAATTAGGACAATCATTATCTAAGACTTGGAACTATCAAACACTCCCAATGGCATTCAACATTACTCCTAGGGTTTACTCAGACCCCCACATACCAACACATTACTTGGTTTGCACATTAGAGATAATATTCACACTATTTTCATAAGTTGACTGTCTATGTAAAGTTTAGGACAGTCACAAAGGAATTAGGCAATCACTTGTCATAAACACTCAATATTGAATCGAGACACTCAACCCTCCTTCCAAACATACACCAGACACTAAGGTTTCCATCCACGCTATCTTCCAAGACTATTTTTCATTCAAACCTCACATGTCAAAAGCTTTGTATCATTGTTCTCAAGTTTGTTGTAATGAGGCAATACAAGAGGACAGTCACGTCACATCTTTGGTTCAAGGTCTTTTAAGGCTTAAAAAATCCTTTGAAATATTTGAGATGACTCCCCACACACCTTATTCAACCACCAACAATATACCAACACTCATTCATATGTACTTTTGCACCAAACCCTCACAAATCTACCTTTTCACTATCCTTCTTGGACTGATACACCCAAAATAGTCCCAAAAGTCTTGAAATCACGTGCCAAACTTGGAGTGAAAACCCTGAACACTTGATGAAATGTAAGTACACAATATAATACCTATTTATTCCCATTTGTGGGCTTATTTGGCAAAGAAAATAAAAGATTTTACATTTTTAGTGCTTGTTGCCAGCCCTAGGTAGGGTTTGGATAGTTCACCAAAATGGCTATAACTTTTCAAATACAGATCTAAAATTAATGAAACCAAAAGGAAATGAAAGTATATTCATGTCACTTCAATCTCCAACTAGTTTCCAAATCCAATCAATGCATTTGATGGTGGAAAACATGTGGATAATAGATTGCAATATTTATAAATTTGAGAAAGAGTGCAGGGAATCCAAAAGTTTTGATTATTCAAAGGCTCTAAAATTGACTCTTTTTCTTTAAAAAATTGGTCCTAGTTCCTCATTGTGCTCTTGGTGCTTCTGCACCACAATGTTATTACTCATATATTTAATATTTTGTATATTTAATGTATTATTCTTCAAGTGATGTCCATGTTCCTGTGCAAACGCCGCCTCATCAGAGGCCATCATCCCCACCTATATTGCCAATTGCAATGTCGGCAACATGAAGGATGCATACACCCACTAGTGCACACCATACTGACCCCGGAGTTGGTAGATACCTCTTTTTCTCTCTCTTTTGTTATGTGTTTATTTCCCTTGAAGTGTTCTTTCTTGGGGGCATTTCATAGTGGAATCATTTTCTGTAGCAAGACATGTACATGACGATGCAGAGACCACTAGTGCTGATACCATAGCAACATTTCCTAGATTTTCCCATATTGCCAGTATGGGAATGTTGTTGGTCACATTTGTGGTGACCGAATATTTTCTTCCCATAAAGATAGAGAAGGTTCCAAGTACTTTAAAATTATTATGCTATATAGAGTAATTGTAATTTACTTCTTGATCACCTATTTTGGACTAATCATCCCATGATTTGTTTGCAGGAAATGATATTTTTTATAAAAAAATCCTAATGAAATTGCATTGGAGATATTCAGGCCCACCATACGTAAATGGTGGAATGAGCAAGAAAAAAAATTAAAAGGTGTGCTCATAAACCGTTTGGTTGGGTTGTTTGGAAATGACACATTCGAGAAAAGCAAGGTCCTTGACTAAGCTGACAAACATCTAAAGTATGTGAGGGACTAGTATATGACACATTTAGAGAAGAACAAAAAGTATGAGTGTCCCCCATGATTCTAGAGAGGGAGTGGAAGGACCTGATTTTGGATGCAAAGGAGAGAGTTCAAAGGAAAAAAGGAAATACACCACCAGGCAGAAGAAGGTATGTGATACTATTAAGAATGTAATTATGTACTAATTACTCTTTATATTTATATAATCTAACATATTTCAAACTTTTTATAGACTGCTCGACACATCAAAGGCAACTAAGGTAAGACTAGAAAAGCACGAGAAACACAAACTCAGCTCTGGTGGTTATATCAAAGTTGTCACATGAATTGTAAGTATCAACAAATGAAATATCACATCAAAATAATAAATTGAAAATATTTTTTTAATCATTAAATAATACAAGCAAAATTCATAATATTAAGCAAAAAATGCAGGGCTTTGAATTCAATAGAGTACCCATATAAGATGACATGAAAATTGTCTTCCAGGAGGGCTATAGAGCCATGATTGAACATCTAAAAGGATTGAGTGGGAAAACAGAAGAATTTGGTGCATCTGTCAATCATGTAAATAAGCTAAATGAAAATTATTTAAAATTGAATATTTGAGCAATAATCTGTTCGATGTTAATTTCCAACATAATGTGACTATATTTGTTTTAAATAATCAAGCAATCATAACAATGCACATGACATTGGAATGCAGCCTGCATAGGGTGGAACACAACCTGCACATGATGAAGGTCATGGTGTGCATCCCAGTACTGGAGGTATTCACGTGCTAAACAATTTTTTTTTATGGAATGATTATTACAATTAAACATCTTTAATTCAAATTGGTGTAGTAATTAATGTAACCTTTTTGGTTTTTTATTTTAGAGCATGTAGACTATGGTAAGCAAGTTGAGCATGATCCAGGTAGACAACATCAGGAACGTAATGGGGCCCTACCAGGTAAAGAGGACCACTGTTATTCCTTTAAACAAATTTAATTGTAATTAGTGTTGATTAATGTAACCTTTTGTGTTTCAACTCCAGAGGATTTAGAGGGTGTTCAGGATGTTGAGGATGAGGCTAGACAAAATGATTAGGAAGATGATGTGGCCCCATCAGGTAAAGAGCACCCCTGCAAGTTTCTTTTAATTAATGGAATACTTGTAACAATAATAATAAAACTCATGAATTTAACCCATTTATTTGTTATTGCAATGGACCCCCCTTTGCATACGCGTCCTCATCGTGAGTACAGGACTAGACATACATTAACTAGATCACGAGCACATGGCAGAAGAACTAAAGAGGGGACAAATGATGGCGACAACGATGGTCCAATTTTATGTGTTAATGAAAGTTAATGAATGATATGTGTTAATGAATGTTGATGAATGTTACTTGTTAATGAATGTTAATGAATGATATGTGCTAATGAATGTTGATGAATGTTAGGTGTTAATGAATGCTATGTGTTAATGAATGTTACATGATAATGAATGAATGTTATTTTTCATTAATAGATGAAAGAATGTTAGGCGTTAATGGGGAATTTAGAGTGATATTAGGGGGAGCTTCCACCTTTGCGTGGTTGGCCCTGTTAAGTAGAGAATATTAAACTATTCTTGAAACAAAGAGAAGCTCAATAAGGTAACATACTTTTCAATATTTCATTATGCTCCATTGTTAATCTTATTGATGCTAAGAATCTTGTTTGCAAGTTACATATTCAGTGTTGCAGGTTGTAAACATGCTTCTACGAGACAATTCTTCATTACAAGTGAATGCATGCCTCATTGGTTTTGTGAATTTATTTTGTTTTAGAATAGACATACTTTCTCTGTTCATTCCTTAACATTTGTTTATTTTGTTTTAGAATAGACACACTACCTCATTTTTTTCATTCATTGTTCATTTTGAGTTTATTTTGGGTCAAATTTGAAGAAAGAGCATACATAAAAGGAGGTGGAATTGCTGGAAACTGACTGTTAAATTAAGTTATCGATTCTTCACTAAAACCATTGGATCCTGATTCTGATTCTGCCTGGGTCCTGGTCCGAGCTTGATTCCCCTTTGATTCCTCCAAGGTCCTTCTTAGGTGGCTAGGTCCTCGATGATTATTCATCATTTGTTGTGCCTAATTTTGGGGCAAATTAATAAAGTAGTGTTGGCTGCAAAGTGTACAATTTAAATTGTTATCTCATATACGCTGCAACCTTTAGTAAGGTGTGTGATCTGACCTAAACTACTATTCAAATTGTAATTGTCATAAATACACAGCCTGTCATCATTGGTGCAATCTAATCTTTATTTCTATTTTTGTTGATTTCTTCACACTATCATAAGGATGTGAAACTGCTATTAGTGATTTATTATTGGTCAACTGGTTATCATATTGATTAGTAATCAACTCTGAGATCTTCCAATAGTTATAGTGGCATTATTTATCACTAAATTTTGTCGTCCTACTATCTTGATGACTAGATCTGGTATTGTCAATATTTTTTTGAGGGTTTCAAGACCTAATTGAGCATCATTAATCAAATCAATTTCTGCATCCATGCAATTCACTATATGAGTGTTTACTTTAATTTCATTTTAGTTTGTCATAAACTAAATAAATTCAAGATTACATTTTCTCTCAGCTGCTTTTATATCATTGGAGTAGATTTTATGTCATATATGTGTGTGTGTGTGTACAGACGTACCCGTACCCATACCCAAGGATTTTTTTTATCAATTTCATGTATCCATACCTGATTCAGTATCTGTATGCATACCTAAATCAATAACTTAGCTGTTAAATTATCTAAAAACCATCTTGTCTCATGTATGACCTGTTAGCACACATTTTTAACAAAACATTTTGTGCTATATGGAGGCCTTTTTCTTATCATATGAGCATTTACTGCTGCTTTGCATGTGCATGAATCTTATTAGCATGAGTAAAGTTCTCTAAGGATTAGCTGTGTCAAGAATGTCAAGGTATCACTTGGGCACACTAAGGGCATGCACTAAGTATAGACTGCACAAGGAACCTAGTATGAAAGCATTTAATCAACAGGGAAGTCATTATGGTATAATCTAAGATTGTTTTCTAGTATTTATCAGACCCTGTGGGATAATTGGGATCACTAATCTTCAAGGTGGATGGCTCATTTGTTCAAAATTATTAAATTTCAATTATCGGCATAAGTAGTTCCGATGAAACAACACTGGCAAGCAAAAGAAGGATTATCGGCATAACATATACCGATAAATCATAGGGCGGATTCATGGAGGCACTTAAGTAATTTTCAGCATGGTGCATACTTTTGGAAAGGTCACACCATCGGGATAGCTTGTTCTGATGAGGCAGAAGGAGCGTGCTTGTTATCGACATGTATCGGCTTATCGAAAAAGCATAAAAATTGCTATACCGATAACCTACGAAGCTATCGATATAACTTGTAATGATAAGGCAAAGCCAATCATGGACTTATAGCATCGGGAGATCGGAAATAGCAAGAAAAATCTATCCCGATACCTGATGATTAAAGGGAACTGAAGGTGGGCCCATCAGAGAAAAAGACCATATCGGAGTAGTGCAAAAATAGTTAGGCCGATCCCTAATGAATTGGAGAATTGGAGGGTGGAACTATCGGTATTACCTATACCGATAAAACAGACTTGGAGGTATAAAGCATAAAGGTGCATCAGAGACTCATCGGGACTTTGGGAGGAATAGGAAAAGGCTATTCTGACCCCCGATGAAGATAGAAGCACCTGCGGGGATATTGGTGTAAATTATACTGATAAAGTAAGCATGTAATGAGGACTCATCAGGAAATCAGAAGAAGAACTTTTATGCTATGCCGAAACTCGATAGGACCGTTAAGGTGAATGGTGAGTTACAAAGAGTTCTTTGGGGTGAGTTATGCCGATAATGCGGTGGGCTTAGTAAAAATGCAGATTGGTATATTGAGATCATTGGGGCATCGGAGGGACATAAAATGAAATATGCCAATACTCGGTGGGTTAAGTAAAAAAAAAAACCGAAGGCGAAGGCATCGGGGAAAGTTATGCTAATGGAGCGTTGAAACAAAAAGCAAAGCCGAGACTGAAGGAGCGCCCATTGGGATAAAGCATCGGGATAGGAGAAAAATTGCTATTCCGAGACTCGATAAGTCGATCAGGATAGCTTGTGCCAATCAAAAGGTGAAAAGCAGTAAAGTCATAACAAACAGCACCAAACAATTGAATCATCAAGAAAAGTCTCACCGATTAGCTGTTGGAGGTGCTGATGTGAAAAATTGACATAATGGATTCCATTAAATGCATCTATTGAGTAGGTCCATTGCCACATGAAGCAGATCCATCAAGATTGTAGTAATTAAGTATAGGATTGGACTCCTCGGGATATATAGCCAGTGTTGCATAACAACATTTCACACAAAGTTATTGCAGAAAGATATCAGGTGTTTATTGAGAAATATTCTAAACTATTGAGCGTAGAGTAAAGAAATTTGCAGAGATGGAAGGGTCAAGCTCAAAAGGGAAGCGAAAGGTTGTTGAAGTATCCAGTGCCATGATGAAAAAATAAAAGGGTGAAGTCAGTGAGGCCCGAAGAAAATTAAATCAGATATGATAGATCAGATGGGCTCTCCAGGATCTATGTCATGTAGAGCTAAGGTAAATTTGCCTATTCGCGACCAGTTAGAGGATAGATACAGAGAAATTGGAGATGTACTCACAACAGTGTGTGGGCACAAGCTGTTTCTTTTTCATTACCTCCGTAGGGATGAGCCTATGCCAATTTCAAACCCATGGAGTACCAATTTAGGTAAACTCGTGGTACCTAATGTCTTTGTAAATATTGATTTGTTAAAGCTCCTAGTAAGACATTATGATGCAAACAAATGATGCATTTTATTTCCCGACAGGACTGCTTTAGTTCACTTTGCAGTAGCCACAATTCAGGAAGTTTTTGCAGTAGATCTCGAGGCGAATGTGCCCTTATCTTTTGTGGATTTGGAAGAGTACAAAAAAATGGAGACTACATACCAAGGTTGGAACCTCACTATCCACAAAGCAGAGAAGGGGAGGCTAACAGAGGAAGATGGTCCTCCTTATGATATGACTATTTTCAAGAAGTATCTACAGTATACATATATGGCTTGTGGCCAGGTTGGAGGAGTTGAAGCTCCTGATGTGGCAAACATAAGACCACTAGTTTTAGTAGCAGATATTCAGAGACATGAGCCTAGAGATTTTGATTTTGCTTCATACCTGGTGGACAAACTTCATGAAGGCTTCATGAACTTGAAAGATAATCCAAACAAGCATTTCAAGCACTATTCATTGTTAATGCATATTATTTTATTTTATGGGAGATTTAGGGGATTATGGTCAGAAGGTTTGTAAATATAGTAGGGAAGAATAGACAGGATCAATCAGTGCAGTTGTGGGTTTCTCTCTAGGATTACAGATATATAAATTCTCATTACCTCAAATTTGAGGAATTATTTATTAAGCCAATTTTCTTGCTCTTTGGTGAGCCTCTGCAGGAATCATTTTCTAAGGATCTCAAGAAGTTTCTTAGGCCTCATGAGCACAAAAATCCAAAGGTTAATCACAATTGGGGTGATTGGTACTCATGCCAAAACTTCACTTTTGTTCGGTGCTATAGATTTGAAGGTTATCCCTATGTGCTGCCGAAACCTGCACTAGACAGGATTGTTTTTTTGGAAATTGTAAGGTAATTAAGTGTCTCTAATGCCAAGCATTTTGGAGGTGCACACAAGCAAGCCTTCCTCCCTGGTACACTTCATTTCCAGGATTTTAAAATTGTTTTTTCCAAAGCATATGAGGTTATTGACAGGAAGCTGGTGGATGAGTACAACCTGTTCTAGCACATATCTAGAACGCATTATGATCCTGAGGGCTACATCCACATAAGTAGGAAGAGACAAGAGTTGGGAGATTACTTTCATCAAGAAGATGAGTTTGAAGATATGTGTAAAAATAAGGAAGTGGAGGAGCTGGTAGAGGTTATGGAGACCTTGGAGAAGAAACTAGAGGAGAAGAGATAGAGGACGGAAAACATGGAGGGAGACCTAGCTCAAAGTGATTTAGGGGAGAATGAAGTAGTTTCCAAGATCCATGCACCTGAGAAGGAGAAGGAACCAGAAGCACAGGATAAGCTCATAGTTGTGTTAAATTCAAAAATAGATGAGAGGATGACAGAGCACACTTCATTTGTTTTAGATGATCGATTCATCAAGTCTAAAGAATTTAAATCCTTCTTATACCACTTCAAAGGGAAGAGGCTGAGGGAAGCAATACCAAATATCACACCAGAGAATGAGGAGGAAATGTTGAAAAAGCTTAAAGTTGATATTGATGCAGAGACAGAGACAATGACTCCTTAGAGATGGAGGCAGTTGCTAGTGGAAGCAGGTATTATTCTTTTCCAAGGATGGGATTTGAGTGCATCATTCATTTTTGACAGCTTATTACATGCAGACGATAAGGACTTCAAGTTGAATGTCCAAGGGGTAAATGATATATTCATTAGATCGAGGTATGATCCTGGTGAACAAGCAATGTTGTTATGGGCATTGTATCCCCCAAATAAAAGGCCAAAAATCATCGATGTGGATAAAGCCTTTGGTCACATGATGACCTTGAAAGTTGGAGAGGTAGATCCTATGGTCACTGCTGACATAGGTATTAATATCTCAAAATTCAATAAGGCTCAGATGAAACACGAGATAGCAGAGAAAAATAAATATAAGGCTCTATATGAGGAAACTCTTAAGAGAAGTGGGCATCCGATCCCTCAAATTACTAATTCAAGAGGCCAATGGAAGAAGAAATTTGAAAAATTAGCTTATGAGTACACTAAGTTGAAGAGGGAGATGAAGAGCATCAAGGTTGATACTGCCTATGTATTGATGAGTAAAAGATATGACAATATGGAGAAGGCGTTGGACGAATTCTGGGAAGTATATCAGAGGAACATGGACAATATGGTTTCAAACACCAGAATTCGAGATAGACTTAACCTGTTGTTACAAGATGCATCGACCAGGGAAAAGGTAAAGAAGAAGGTTCAGGGTTTGCTCATCACACATGATGAATTCACAAAGGAATTGAAATCTGAATTCGATGAGTGCTAGCAAATTGTTCAGCGTGGGGTTCCCCGTTTGGTAGATGATGCAGCTATAATTAAGGATAAGACCGTATGAATTTTTGAGTGTAAGTCTTTACTTAGTGCAGCCCAAACCATTGCTAAAATAGATATTCTTGATATGAACAACATGGTTGACTAGTTCAAGAACTTTTACATGATTGAGAATGTAGCCAGGGATGCGATATTCAATGCTACAACCTACAAAGATGCGGGTTATTTACGACATATCCAGAAGTGTGAGCAGCGGCTGGATTGAAAGTCTTAGTTCATTGTTTAGTTTTTTGTAATGTAATTGATGTTTTAGTTAGGTTGTTTAGTTGCTTTTCAGTTAGTTGTTAGGATAATGAAAGGGTGTGTCCTTCCATTCGTATCTCTTGGCATGTGTATTTATAATGAGTCATTTTGTATGTAAAGGGATCTAGGATTCTGAAAAAATAGACTGCCTGGAAGGACTGCAAGTTATATGTAATAGGGAAGTTTATAGGACAAAGAAGTATCTTTTTGTGCAAACAGACTGTAATGGAGTATTTTCAAGTGTATCTTATGTATGCCATCATCTCCTAAGGATTAATATACAAAGGTTCATTGTTTCTTTTCTTAAGTATTGTGCGCACTTCTTTGTTGATGAGTTATTTTTGTCCTCTTGATAAATTTGTTATATGATTTACTATGATTTGCCATCACATGTTGCTACATTAAAAGTGAGATTGGGTTTTTCATTATTGTGTAGTACATACTGAAACCTTCATAGTTAATGACTAATATTGTCTCATGAGTTGATAAGATTTAATGTCCACAAAGTGTCATAAATACCCGAGATAGAGGCATTGGTCTGTTATTTATCTTTTAAGGTCCTGGTTGGCCATGCATTCAAGGTCCTTGATAGAGAAACTTTCTTCCTAAATTCTATATGAACTGATCTTTACATATTTCTTTTAAGTCCTGAAAGCATCCTTATTCTAATTATACTATCATAATCATTTTCTTTTAAAAGACATTCACTTAAAGCACATAATAAAGCATCATTGCAAAACAACAATTTGCCAGTTTTTGTAATTTTCTAAAAGGTTTAATTCCACTTTAAATAATCTCTTTTATTCTTGAGAGGAAGAGGTATACCCACCTAGGTTTAGTGGAGCCTTAAGTGCAGAGGGCTTTTGTCTTAGACCATCCCTATTCGTTGGCCAAGGCTAGTTGGATTATTTGAAGATTTGGCAAACCCTTAAGTTTTCCAATTTGTGGTTTTGGGCACCAACATGACCTATGAGGGGCTTCTAATTGATGTAGAATTGATGAAATTATTTTCAAACCTCCACCTTTTTAGGCCTCAAACTAATGATGAACTTACAATTCCACATTTTCTCTAAAAACTAATGCCTGGACTGATCAATGATGAATGATACTAAGAACTTGCATTCTAACTTAAAGTTCACTTAACTGAAACTCCCACCCTTTAGTCATTTCCATGTGCATGTTTATGGTAGTCCAATCTACTAAAAAATACTATCATGACTGCACTTTCATTTCTCATAGAAGGTGATCATATCTCCATGTTGCATTATCTAACCTCAAACTTACTGTCATGTGTGTTGGAATTATACACTCAGATGAGAATAGTTGATGTTGTCATTGATGGCAACCAACTGGTAACATGGTTCACAGGTTACACCAGCAAGAGACATCATCTACGGGCACCGATAGGCACTATAAATTGATTCTCACCAGCATCCAATCTATACCGACAGAAGATCCTACTGGCACTCCTAGCCGACATCGAAATTATATTGTTTTGTATTGTAATATTATTTGTATAGCCAACATGATGTATTGTAAATACTCATGTATGTATGAGATCTTGTAGGTCATTTTGTAAGCAAGCAAGAAATGTAATTAGGTAATGAATGCAAGCATTATATGAGAGCGAATAACTATATATGCATTATGATGTAATTATTTTATGAGTGAATAAGAGTAGAGCAGAGTGAAGAAAGGTTTATGGCAGAGGTATTTGACATAACTTAAACCGGTACTAAATCCAACATTACATATGCTATTTTGAGCAGTACATTGTCATTGGATTTAACCATCCAATTTTGAAGTCAATGGGACTCCATTTTTGTTGTTGAGCAGTGAGCTCTAGGCTGTTGGCCTTCCTACATGTGCAGGCCCCTATTGTATAAGTAATATTTATTCATATTCACCAGTGAGTAAATATTGTGGGTCACAAATCCCACCAAGGTTTTTCCCCTACCGATTTTCCTCGCCAAAAATATTTGTGTTATGGTGTGCATTGATGGTGATATTGTTATTTCTCTTTATTGCATTATTATTTGTTTATCGATATATTTTTTTGGGTTATAAAGTTGCAAAAAGTTTAAATCTTTTTCAAACCAGTTAGACACTGATTCACCCCCCCCCCCCCCCCCTCTCAGTGTCTTTGGGACTGATCAAGTATCTAACAATGTGCCTCTGTATTTAGAACCTGATTTCTATCACAATCCTTATTCTTGACTCTTCATTACTGGTCTACAACACTATATCACCATTGTATTGAGCCTATGTGCATGCCTTATGACTATTACATCTTTGAATGCCTTTGAGTTCTTTTTTTTCTTTGATAGACTTGATCTTCTTATCTCTCTATGATTGTACTTTGTCTTTGATTTACTTTGCGACAAGGCTTTTATGGACTACAATTGGTATTGATAGAATCTCCTTGTATTTCCCTTAAGTTTGGAGCCTTGAAATGGAGTGTATTCCTTATGATGGCACTGTCTACTTTGTGTTCTACAATATTCTCATGTCTCCAACTCAGATGATTATCTTTTATGACTAGATATATCTTTGTAAGTGATTTCTTTGTTAATCATTATCTCCTTGAGTTGTGTATGCCTAAGACTGAAATACTATTCTTGATAGTCTTGTTGCTCACTATTTTGTAGAGTTTTCCTTAGGCACGTGCACTATCACATGTTTCCCTTTAAACAAGGTCTAGGACTATACCTAACCCTACACTGTTATCCATGACTGCATACTGAGTTCTAGGTCTCTATCTTTATAATATCCTCCTTTGATAGTATTTTGAAACAACAATATGACTATCTGTATAATTATTTATGAATGCTTTATGTATTGGCTACAAGACATTTTTGGCATTTACTATTATGAATCTTTATGATAAGTCTTCTCATGCATTCTTGTAGCTATTTCATCTTTATCTTCTTGATAATGAAGTACCTATTGCGCTTAATCCTTTGTAAGCTCACTGATATTAATGTTGTTGATATTAATCCTTTGTAATCGGAAAAAGTCAACTTGATGGTAACACCAACAAGTAGAAGCATGTGATCAGGATAGCATACACCGTTTAAGTCCATTGGGAGAACAAACTAGCGGAAATGGAGAAATCTTGTCTTGCTGATAGCCGATGAGGCTATTGGTAAGACTTATCCCAGTGGACATTGGCAAAAAGTAAAATGCATCGACAAAGGTTATGGCGATAAAGGGTCATCAATGTAGACAAAAGCAGTCAGGATTTTTTTTTAAAAATGTGGGGGAAGGTCGGAATTCTGATGAACACCACAAGACAACTGACGATGTTTCCATACCTGCGAAGAAAAAAATGCCGCAAAATACAACCTCGTCCGTCATTGTAATCGTCGAAATTTCGACATCTCCTTGAAGATGGTCCATCGGTAGACAATGGAGAAATTATGTCTTGCTGATAGTCGATGAGGCTATCAGTAAGACTTATCCCAATGGACACTAGCAAAAGTAAAATTCATCGACAAAGGTTACGATGTTAAAAGGTCAGACAAAGGTTATGATGATAAAGGATGCAACGAGGTCGGAATTTTGATGTCTCCTCATTAAACAAACATGTCGCCTAGTGACAATGGAGAAATCTTGTCTTGTCGATAGACGATGAGGCTATTGGTAAGACTTATCTTGATGGACACTGGCAAAAGTAAAATGCATCGGCAAAGGTTACAACGATAAATAAAGGGTCATCGGCAAAGGTTATGGTGATAAAGGATGAAACGAGATCGGAATTTCAACACCTCCTCATCAAAAAAATATGTCACAGGTGCATAGAAATTTCCAACGTGGTGTCGTCGAAATTTCGATGTGAATCCCATCATCGGAATCACCGATGAAAAAATAGCAATGAATAAATACATCCAAATTTCGATGTTTAGTTGTCTAAGTTCTGACGAACGGTCATCGAAAAATTGCTCCAAATGTACTAGTGAGCCTTCCCTGAACTAGACTCTCCTAACATCTATACCTGTGCATCGGCCTGCCGACACCTATCCTTGGCTACATCTCTCTTTTCCATGAGAGAGGCCATCTGAACCTCTACCTAGGCAATCTGAGCTTGTGCTTGTGTCTTTACTTGGGACATATCTGCCTATGCCTGTACTTGTAACCATGTCATCTGGACCTCTAGTTGGGCTATCTCAGAGTCCCTCTCTGCTAGCCAACCCTCTAGCTGCTGCACTTGACCCTGCAAGTCAGTATTCTGAGCCTTCTATTGATGAGACAACATCCTAATGAGGATCCACCGTGGTGCCTCTGCCTATGGCTGCTCAACCTGTGATACTCCTATAGGTACCTACTCAACCTGGGGAACCTCATGCTCTGGGACTTGTTACCCCTGATCCATTGGATCTAATCTCCTCCATCTGACCACCTGAGTCATCCACTCCATAGGTAACTCTCTAGCAGATCTAGAACTATACCTGTCGAGACCACTACCACTACTTTGCCATCTCCCCCATCATCATCCCATCCATCTCCATCTCCACCACCATGGTCTCCTACATCTCCTCCATAACCATCTTTGTCATATCCTTCATCTCCGCCATCATATCCACCCCCACCTCCTCTCCCCCCACTATCCCTTGGCCATCTAGGAGCTCTGTATTGTGGCCTCTTATCTTGCCCATCTAAAACTTGCTCTAGCTCATCAAAACACGTCAATCTAGGAAACTTGTGTGCAGTAAAATATGTAGCATACTTAATAGTCATCCCGCTATCTATCATACCTAATAAATAATCCCAATCCAGCAGTCCCAATGATAGGTACTCTGTGCATGCCTGCTCATACAAAATAGTGGGCCCCCAAGTAGCCACATCAAGTCTCTTATGTGCATAGTGAGCTATACCCTGTGGAATCCCCTGTATATTGTCATTCTGTCTCAGCACCCTCATGCAAAGGAATCGCTCAATAACATAGGGTGTAGATTCGATCAGGTACCGAGTCAAGAATACATAAGGCATCTCCACTGAATCCTCAGGCTAGATCTTACAATCTCTGTAGGGTCTCAATATCACTGTATCCAGATCATCTAGTACTTGTCGCCAATACTCCAATTTGCCCAGCTTTCACTAGACAATGATACCTGGATATCCATAAGCGTAAGGCCTTCCTATAGGTCTCTCTCTGTCAGCCAATGATCATGTGATGGGCAGATGCTCCCAAGCCCATAGCTGGAGAACTATAACCCCTACTGATAATCTGGTTAATCTCTGATATACTACTCGGTGTAAATTGTAATATAAGTGGGCCAACATGCAAGATCCCCATGCAAATTGAGTCCCCCGTATCACCAACTTCTCAAGGAGACGCCCCATCCAATGGATAATCCCTTTGACCTATGATCAAGACAAAGGAAACCCCCAACAAATCTGGCGAGCATAGTAGGTAGTGTGGCGTAACCTAGATCTAGCATCTCCTGCCATGCAATGTTGTATCTGTCAATCTCATCATCATTGAAAACTCTGCGAAGTGTATTTGTCCCACCCTGCTCATTAAGATTATAATAGACTAACTCATCCATTACTGGGATGCCCAGTATCCGATATACGTCCTCAGGTTTGATGGTCATCTCGTCGGTCGGTAGGTGGAAGGTATTGTGCTCACTATGTCAATGCTCAGCCAATGTTGTCAGTAATCCCCGGTTAATCAAAGGTCGGGACATATAAAGAAGGAAAGATAAACCACACCTATCGATGTGGTCTCGCTCTTCTAGGCTAAGGTGAGGTATGAAAATCCATGTCTTCGGGAAGTGCTTCCAAGACTAAAGAACGCTAAAGGGCTCCTGCAATCAAATCATATCATCATATCAGTATCTTGATTTATTTATTAATCAAATCAATCTATCTATCAGTAGATCTTGCTCACTTGAAATTCTTATCAAATCTCATTGAGCCCCTATCAATGATGCTCATCTATCATGAGGTTTTTATCAATCCTATCTCATCTAGCATGTAAATCGAAATAATTGAAACTGATCATCAAATTTCATCAATCATGAGTATCTAATTTTATCAATTTGATACCTAATTAAATCTATCCTACCCTATTGAAATCATGACAATCGAAATCAACCTAAAAATAAAATCAGCTTGGCAGCATTTCATCACCTTTATAAAAAATCACGACGTTTGGGGGGCAGAGGCGCAACAAAAAATTTATCTCATTTTTGCGCACTATCGATTTTATCTTTCTTTTTGGCAATCAACCTTGTCTGGATTTGATTGTGCTCGCAACGACATTCGTAGAGGCGTCCCTGACGCTCGTGGCATCCGCGGTGACACCCCTAATGCTCGTTGTAGCGCCCGTGGCCCATAGCACGGTGCCCGTGGTGCTGACCATGGAGCCTGCGACGGTCGAGGTGGCGACCGCAGTGCTGGTCATGGCATCTGTAGTGCCAGCCATAGCGTCTCCGGTTCCAACAGTGACGCCTATGGCGGCACCGCTACGATGCCGCCACTCTATCCAAACTTAAAATAACCATTTTTATAAAAAATTGCGATAGATTCAAAAAAATTTTTAAATGTTAAAAACCCTTTTCAAGGCACGCAAAACCCAGCAAAAAAACGCAAAAATTTTTAAAACCCACATGGTAAAAATGACAAAAAATGATTTTTTCTAAAACTAGCTAATAATTTTTTAAATCAACTAAAAATATAATGAAGACGGGTTTTCTCAGGGTACGTACCGATGGACCGTAGGCCGGAGGACGCTCGTGACGCCAAACTCACTCGAACTTGTGTTGGTGGTAGGGGATCACCATTTTCTTCTCCAGAGCAACTTTTTAACAATTCAAACTACATAAATGAGAAGTGGTAAAATTGAATTTCACTTTTTAAACTCAAAGTGGGCATTTAAGTTGGATTTTCATTCCACTAATTTTTCATCATCTAATCAACTAATCTGCTT
This sequence comes from Cryptomeria japonica, assembly GCF_030272615.1. Lineage (NCBI taxonomy): Eukaryota > Viridiplantae > Streptophyta > Pinopsida > Cupressales > Cupressaceae > Cryptomeria > Cryptomeria japonica. The sequence goes on from NC_081409.1 coordinate 436,374,282, forward strand.
GGCAGGGTAGCGTTTTCGAATTTCTTATCGGGAAATGAATCAAATCAACTCTGAAAATATTTAAAAATTGTAAAATCATTAAAAATCTGAAAAATCGTGAAAATTTAAAAAATATCAAAAAAAATGAAAAAATCACGAAAAATTCAAAAAAATCAAAAAATTATCTGATTCATCTCCCGAGTGGTCATCCTCGCATCATAATCTATCGGTTAGCATTTGGGGCATCATATCAAGATTTATCATCTCAAAATCGAAACCGCATCATATCAAATCGAATCCGCATCATATCAAGATTTATCATCTCGAATCGAATCAGTATCATCTCGAAACCAAACCCGCATCGAAATCAAGATCGAATACGTGTCCTATCGAGATCAATATCATCAACATCATAAAATTGAGTTTTCTTTGAACCAACACGTTGTCACACATCGCTTCAAAGAGGGGCAAAATGTAAACACCTAAAAATGATCTAAAGCTAATTAATTAAATATGCAGTTATTTAATTAATAACCCTTCCCAATTAATTGAATTCACAAGCAATTTAATTAATTTCCCTACATTCCTCTACTTGTGATTAAATCTGAGGATTTATTCATATAGTTCATTCTATAATCCCCCTTTGATTAATTAATTCTCAATTAATTAATTCCCCTCATTTTAATCAATTTTTCTCTTTCCTAATTAAGATTAACAAACTCAAGTTTGTTGGGATTAATTACCATTTTCCTAAATATTTGAATTTCTAAATTCAAATATGAGCACATGGCTCCTAACTTCTAACCACCTAGCCTAACCACCCCCTAACCTAATCCATTCTATCTAATCCTTGGTTTAACTAACCCTATCCTATCTTGCACATCTTAAACTCTTTTATCCTAACCCCTTATGGGTTGGATATTCTCCCCTTGAGACACATGGTACTTTTTCCACATGTATCCTCCCTTGGACACTTTCCCTCTCATGAGCAAGGTTCCTTGACACTTGTCACCACAGAGATGACATGTGTTCCTTCCTCCAACCTCTTCTCCAACTTCATCAATCTTAGCCCTTAATATATTTAGATCGATCTAGACCGTCGATTCCTGCCACCTTAGCTTTGGCCTTGGAATTCCTATAAATACCCCTCATTTTGGAGAAATAAAGATCCCTTGTATTCATAGTTTTTGCATTGTTATTATAGGCATTTTACATCATATCATCTAGCATAATTAGCATTTTAGATCAAATGCTAGCATGCTTAGAATGACTTTTATCATGTTAATCTAGTTTCAATTAGAAGGTCCAAGTAGCTTGAGTAATATCACCACCTTCCATGAGGTTCGGAGCATCAATACATTCCTCATTAATTCCTCTTAAGAAGACCAATTTTTGGGACTCTTCACTCAACTGATTATGTTTAGGCTTTTTCAAGCTAAAGAGAAACCTTTCCACATAGTTCAAAACAATGGATGTTATACATAACTTAGTACTCAACTTAGGACACATGTTCCTAACTGAGAAGCTATCCAAATCCCATTATCCCGACTCATTTATCTATCAATCTGAGGACGTACAACTTGAAATGGGAATGCAAGATATATGCACCAAGAGTGTCTAAAAATAAATCTATCCTATTCTAAGCGAATGTAAATGCTGAATAAATCTTCATAGGAAAGGAAACTACTTTTAAAGTCATAACTCAAAAAAATTATACTAACTTCTAACTTATACAGAAACAACTATTCTAGTCTACCGTGGCTGCAGGAAGAGACATAGAGTAATAGTTTATGGCTACAGGAGTAGACAACAAGAAATTCAATAGAACAAAATTAAATAACTTGATAGACAAAATGCATAAAAGATAACCAAACAGAATCCTCACCAAGTGGGCCCCCATGGGTGATTCTTTTGGAATGAAAGTGATAATAGAAACTAACTTATTGAACTCGCACAACCATATTAGAACATCATAAACTTGTTCAAAAAGTAGATATGCTCTTTATTCAGAAATCAAGTGAACAACATAACTTTTCTTGATAAGAAAAATAGTAACTAACTATGTAAGGAACAAAGGATGGATTTATGGTATCCATCCTTACAAAAACTCCCATAAGAGCCACTCCACTTCCCAATATCTAGGTGGAAACTTTTATTAAACTACGAAATCTAGGAAAACTAAGGCAATTAGGACTCTATCCTGATTTTCAACATCCATAGATCTTCCCTATATAATCTCTAACATCCACCATAACCATTAGCAAAAATATTTAATGAATCATGATTGTTTTGCGGGTTCCTTAATGATCTTGGACAACTAGTGCCCAAGTTGCAACAATCCTTGACCTCTTCTCGCCTTGTTGTCCAGTCTTTGCCCATGTTACTATACTGCTATAAATGAGGCCATGTTTCATCTCAAAGAATATTTTTGCGTAGTTGCAACATAAGGATTAGAGAAAGCATTCCATCCTTATTTCATGATCATTCATTACACACATTCATTAATCACACAAAAACAATAAATACTTATACTTGCATTCATAAAGTTCATGGTTTTGTCAAAATAAAGGTCTTAAGCTTTAGGTGACATGATTATCAAAATAGGTCCATAAGGTCGGTTAAAGCATGATATAAAGTCCATCAGTAAATATAAAATTCCTAAAAGATAGAAAAATGTATGAAAATAAAAACATAAAAAAGGCTCATCACATATCACAAACCTGAAAAACTCATACTAGAAAAGGTTTGACATTACATTCCATAAGAACACAATGTTATTAATTGTAGTCACTGTTATCGATCGTTGCCATTCAATCTCAAATAGCATAGACAACCACCATTGCCACTAGAAGTTTCCCTTGACTTTAGTCATTTTGGAATGAAATGGGAATGGAACATTAGTTATTATTCCCCCCCATAATGTGATATGTTTGCTTATTCTAACAACCAGGAACATTGAAAAGCGAATCATATAATCAGGCTGAATACTACTATTTGGATCTTGTTGTTTATATCTTGTTGCACATGATCACCATTGCCAATGAATGTATTCATTGAATGATCATCTTCCAACAAAGTACGACATTCAGAGGTTCATCACAGTCAAAGGACCTTTACAATCATCTGCTCTCCAATACTATCATTTTTTAAACATTCACACACCATACTAAAAATAATAAAAAATGAAGTGCCACTAGAGATGATAAGAAACCTCATCGTTGGTCATTGATGAGAGGACGTTGATTTTCCTCCTTCCTCTGTTGCCTCTTATCTCCAATAGATTGCTACTTAGAAAATTTTACTTTGAAGTTCAATTTTAGAATGCCCTCCCCACAAAATGGATGTCACGTACAAGCGGGAGAGCATCCAATTACAATAATTATTTTTGACATTTTAAAATTTTGATAGATGGCAATACCACATTTATAGAGCACAGTGCCACATTTGTAGAGCAGAGTGCCGCATTCAAAGAGCAGAATACCACAAAAGAAGAGCAGATTATTGCATTCACATGATCGTATATCGCATGAGTACGATGCAGTACCACGTGTGCTACAATTAGTGATGCATTCATTTGGTAAACCTGGAAGGTAAAATCGCGAGTTTTGTCTTCTTTAACTCTATCTTATGTTTCTTTTCAACTATGTTTTATGTGTTTTCTTGCTTCTAGATTAAGGTTTGTGTTACTAATGATTGCATGTAGTATTTGTCACGAATGAGGGTTGAAGACTTAAAATTCAAATTACTAATGTGTGTGTTGCAAGGCCTTGCAATAGAATTAGTTTTCATTTCTTGATTGTTTTTCATACTATATTTCACACATCAATTTTATAAGGGAATTTATGACTATTTTTGTGTCTTGTGCACTTGCACGTCTATCAGGTGGTGCCACTGCTACGTATGTATCCTCTCCCCTTGTCTTCATGGATCTGGGGTGCAAGAGAAATGTGTAGCGATGCCCAATGTTTACCTTTGACGTAGGAGGATTTCCTAGTGGATTTCATCACCCCAAGGTTTGACCTCAAGCACACAATCTCCAATGTGTTATAGAAAGGGATAGAAGCAAAAGCTCATGTCTAAGTGGGTTTTTCCCTCACAATCATTTCCTCTGTGTTCCCTGGTGATCTAGGACATATAAAGTGGGGACTTAGGTTTAATTTCTTGGTACTATAAGAGGACCTAAGTTTGGTTAACATATACTAAGTCTCAACAATTATGTTTTCCAAGCAAGCGATTGTCTTGGAGACCAAACTAAGAACCATTGTGATTAGAAGCTAGCCTTTTACTTGATAGTTCAAGGAGTGCAGATTGTACCTTGTAGATTCTCCTCATGTACCTCCCATAGTAAAATGAGAATTCCTTGGTTCATAAGGTCTTCGGAACTTCAGGGTAAGAGAAGAGAAATATTTTCTAGGCTTGGATCTCTATTTGTATACTATGGGTAGGTATTTTATTGCAACAAGAGCTTTATCAAGTACAATCTTTTAACTTTGATCTTAGGAATGTAAATGTTTATGATTCTTTGTTAAAATCATTGTGTTATGCCAATAGAGTAAGTTTAATATTTGGGCTAATTTTGATCCTTGGTGTGAAACTGGATTTTAGAGTCATACAATCTGAGTCAATAGGTACCGTATTCAATGTTTTTGGATTGTTTGTCAAATTGATCAGTTAGCCTACTGTATTCTATGGTTTTTGATTGTTTGTCAAATTGATCAAAAATTGAACACAAAACTTAAGAAAAAGCTTTAAGTACACATACACAAAATCTATTACATATACACCCAAATTGGTAATGCATTCGTTATAAACAATGTCGCACTCTTATTAATCTTTCATGAATTTGCTAGTCTTTGTCACAGATTTGACTATAAAAAACCAAAGAGTTCATAATTCACAAGAAAACCTTCAATCTATACCCCATTCAAACTTTTGACAAGACTAAGACTTTCCTTTTTGCATTTCATTTAGGATATACCTCTATGTCCTCTAGGATTTGCATTAGTCAAACTTTTTATCGTAAGTTGCATTTTTGTCCAATTTTCATCATTGATCCTTCAAGTCTTTTAGAATAAATTGTCCTTGGTGATTTAGTATTCATTCTCCCCAAATTATTATTTCATACCTTAGTTTGCACATTACCTTGAACCAATTTTGGAGTCCTATGAAGTAAATCTAAGATCAACACTATAGTCATTGTTAGGGTACTTTGAACCTTGTTGACTTTTTTTATCTTTTCATCAAAAGTCAGACCCCCAAGCTAATTAGTATAGTAAAGGGTAATACTATCAAATCCATCATCGTCATCACCCTGATTTCAGGATCTAGATTTTCCTTTCACTTTCTTAGGCTTCATCTACAAATCACATTCAAATTTTTTGCCAAAAATCAAAAACAAAAAAAAAAGGATCTCATTTTCATTTCCTTAGTAGTATTATCATCCCAAATTTGCCAAAAATCCAAAAACAAAAACATAGTGTCAATTTCTTAGTAGCATTATCATTTCAAAAACCTAAAAATCTCCAAAAACATAGGTTACCATTTTCATTTCCTTAGTTTCATTGTCATCTTTTAAAGTTTGAAAAGCTTAAAAACATAGGGTAGATTGTTTAAATTGTCATAAGGTCATAGAGTCCAATTTTAATGTCATCTTTTGCACTCAATAGGTGAACATTAGACAGTTCTCAAAACATCACGGTCCAAAAAAGAACAACTCCTTAAGTCTAAAACAATTGACACACGATTGAAAAACAAGAGAAAAATGGACCCACCATTTGACCCCCTTATGATCCTACTTGCAACATGAACCTAGGGTCATAATTCAGTTCCTACCAACCTCCTAGTGAAATTTTGTTGTCATCTCCAAATAATGAATTTTCTATGGACAATGTCCAAAAATGTTTATCTGCAACAATATCCCAAGAGGAAATTGATATAATATCCCAATATACACGTGTCATAGTAGTCGTGAACTCATTTATGTCATGAAATCCCAATCAATATTTCTTATTACTAGCTCAGAATGGGCCATGCTTCCTATTGATTTTGATGTGTCCTTAGTGAAAGAACTTCAAGTTCATCCTATGCCACAAAGTCTAGGATTTTTTGAAACACAACTAGTGTCTCAACAATTGCCCATGAGAATACCTCTATTCAACACATCTCAAGGTGTTACCAATGTCAATACATTTGTACCACTTACAATACATGAACTCTCTCTTCAGTACACAACCTCTCACTTTTAACACCGTTCCTATGCCAAACAAAGCCTCCCAAAAGAGTAGTAAACAAACCTCGACAATCCAAAATCTACAAACCCAAAGTCAAGGTGCTACATCACAAGTGAGTACTATTAAGGTCTCCCTACCTGTGGTTATTGTAGTTGTGTCACAAATCAATACCACATTCTCATCAAATACTTTGGCCAAAATTTAGTCAACCATTTAACATAGTGTGCCACCAAACCAAAACATTTATTGGTAGAACTTGATCCAATAGCCGCCATATAATACGATGTCTTCAAATGTATCTAACTTGGGTTCAAGTCAATATCATACTTACTTCACTCTGCACAATACCTTGAAAAAACCTTAGTTCACATACTCTCCCACTATTACCTCTATATTTACATCCAACACCAATTAGAACTTCCAACTTACAAATCAACATGCCTATAATTTCACTCAGCCTCTAGTCTACTAAAACACAAACCCCTTTGCAAACCCAATTCAAAACTTCAACGTGCATGTCCCATTGGCACCTATAGAAGTTTTGTCACAACAAATGCAAAGCTTTCAAAAACAAATGTCCAACATCAAATAAGGTGGTCTTAAGAAAGTGTATACTATAAAGGATCAATGTCCTTACCCTTTTGATAGGTTGATACATGTGCCTCCCTTCCCTTTGAACTTTGAAACACGAAAAATTTGAACAATAGAAGGGAAAGGGAGACTCTTGAGATAATTTAGAAAAAAATTCACCTCTTTTAATGAGGTCACACATAACAATACATATATCATGTGCCTCATCCCTAGAATTATTGGAGGACAAGCAATGGGATGGTTTTCCCACTTACCACATAACATTCGATCTTGGGGTGAACTTGTCGAAAAATTCATCACTCACTTTTTGCATAAGATAGAGCACTAGATGACCATGTAATGGATTGGTGCATGACAAAACAAAATAATGGGGAAAGATTTTCTTTATTCTTACAATGATGGAGAACCCTTGCTAGTAAGATTTCATTTAATATCCTTGAAAAAGAACAAGTGCAAATATGCCTAGAAAACTTGAATCAAGAAATTATGTTTGCACTACAAATGTAATGCATAGACACATTTGAATAGGTGATAGATAAGGGGATTAAGTGTGAAAAATCTCTCATTGATAATGGAGAGATCAAGATCTATAAAGAGAACAACAATAACAAACCTAGTCCATCAAACAACAAGACAAAGTTTTGGTCCAGGAATAAAAATGTAACTAGCGATGGAGTGGTTGACGCCAAGGTGGTTAACATATCTCAACTCACAATAAGCCCTCAAGGGCCGAATAATGAAAATGTGCCACCTCCAAATAACAATCAATCACATAATAATAACTACTTGACTAATGCAACTCAAGTTAATCAACAACATCCTCCTAGGAATAACAATCTACGACATACACTCCTTTGGGGGATACAATTTAGTTAGCTTTGAAGAATTAGATCTAGTCTCGTGTCATCACTTTACCAAAAATAAAATATTGTGAACCAAGCCCTTTCAAACCAGCCTAGTGGAATGACAACAATTTTGGTGATTATCATAGAACAAAAGGACATAAGACCTTTCACGTGTTATAAACTCAAAAATATCATTCAAGACCTAATTGATTAAGGTAAAATAACAGTTGAGAGTACCTTGGGATCTTCAAACATTTATCACATAATTTTTAAAATCCCATTCCAAAATCATGATAAGGGAAAAGCCTCTAGTTTAGGAAATTATAGCAATAAATCCAATTACACTAGCGCATCCTAAAAATGTATGATCGGCTGTATCCAGGAATTCATCTCCACTATAGCCATAAAAGGTAAAGGTTTTGATTGTGTTGTCGCCATGTCTCAAACCAAGGTTAACTTACAAGGAGTCAAATCAAAGTCTCAACCCACCATATAATAAAATGTCTTGGATCGGCTAAATAAAAGTCCCGCACAAATATCCATCTTTGATCTCTTGTGCATATTGCCAAACCATAGAAAAATATTAGATAAGGCCTCACAAGAGTCTTCAATACCTAATGGCATAAACCTTGATGAGTTTTAGGCCATGGTTGGACACATCTCTACCAATCACCATGTCACATTTACTAAATAATATTTGCCCACACATAAACCTTTCCACAATTATCCACTCCATCTAGAAGTCTACGTCCATAAGCACAAGATCATATGAGTTTTGATAGATAGGGGAACTAGCCTCAATATATATACATTGAAGTTGGTTTAAGCTTTAGGATTTTCTGAGGAATGTGTTGACACATCTAAGAGGATAAATATCAAAGCATATGATGAAATGGAGCATCTTTCCAAAGGTCTCATCACTCTCCCCATAAGAGTTGGTCCAACAATTAAACAGATGGTATTACAAGTCTTGGACCTTTATCTTGAGTACAATGTGCTTCTTGAACAATCATGGATTCATGCCATGCATGTCATTCCCTCCACATATCACCAGTGCCTGAAATTTCCTCGTAATGAAATGATCACTATACGAGATGATCGAGACCCCTTTTAGTACTGCAACAACCTAAAAGGCACTACCACAAATTAAATCTCCATCAACCAAGCATCTTCCTCATCATCTACCTTAACTTACATTGATCCCCTATCTTAATCAGAATCTTCCACACTGTCCACTTCCTCACCCGAGATCAAGACCTAGGTAGAAGACAAGGGATGTAGAGTATATACTTATGAAAAAATCCTTTTGTGTGGGAAAATTGCTAACATTACCAAGGTCATATGGGAAACCTCAACTAGTCCATCATTGAACAAAACTCACTATTTAGTATCAACCACCCACTATCTTCGAAAGGTGGGGTGAACTTAATGAGGAATCCCTAGAAGAGGATATATCTAATTGGATCTATAGAGATGAAGAAGAAAGATACCATGTTCAACTTCTAGTAGAACAATATGGAAAGGGATTCACAATCATGTAGAGGAGTGGTTATAACAGTCGTAATGGGCTTGGCCCACAAAAATAGGGTGTTGTGAAATCAATTCTGCCTAAGGCACAACCAAGGAATAGAGGATTAGGGTATCAACCACATGTTCTGGGTTACACAAGTGTTGTATTGCCTCTTGAGGAGAATATTAACACTTATAATTACAATGAGCCAGATTATGAGAGTTACATCAAGATTGATTCTAATGAGTATGAATGAGACATACCCATAAGTTATAGTACATATGATGTTGATTGAACTTATACAAACCTTGACCTTGATGATGATGTAACTTACAAAAACAAACAAATTGATGGCCAATTCTGAAGTCACCCTTTTGACATCCCAGAACATACTATTTGTACCAAAACTATCGTACCCTTGACCTATGAAACACCACAATGATGACATGGGCCTAGTATACGCTAGTCTTATCAATTGCGGCCAACGAGATCCACCAAGTTTAGATTTTTTTGCAAACAAGCCATCATTGAGTTTTTAAGAATTCAAGATGTTATACCATCTAAGGATCATAAAGATAGTTTAGCCATTGATCTTGATCATGCAACTTGCTTTGGAGAGTCTAGTCCTCCTTCTAGTCGTAAAAGTGAAAATATAAGTGAAAATTTTTGGTCTTTAGGTGAAAATTGAAAGTGACCTTCTAATTGCAAAAAGTAAAGATAAAAGGTGTATCTAATGGTGAAAACCTCTCTGAGGCTTTGGAGGATGGAAGGTTTGACTCTCTCCTAATGAACCAAAAAAATCCTCTTTGTTAGTTAACCAATCACCAGAAGTCAATGTGGGTAACAATGATATTCTAAAAATGGTTTGCTTTGTAGAATCACTCACACCGTTAGAGAAAGATAACTTCACAAAATTATTGATAGCAAGGAAAATCAAATTTGTGTGGTCCTCCATTGATATGCCAGGACTAGACCTTGAGTTAGTCCTCCACCATTTGCCTCTTACTCCAAGGGGCAAACCAGTGAAGAAAAAATTGAGAAAGATGTACTTGCAAATTGACCTGTTAGTCAATGTTGAGTTAAAAAAGTTGTTAGATGTGGGGTTTCTTAGACCAATTGATTATGCATAGTAAATATCAAACCTAGTCTCAGTCACCAATTCAAATACAAGCATAAGGATCTATACAAACTTCTAGGATCTGAATAAAGAATGTCAAAAACATGATTTCTCTTGCCAAACATAGAGATGATCGTTGATCTCACATCACGATATGAAATGATATCTCTCATGGACGGGTTGTCAAGTTACAATCAAATCAGAATAGCACCTAGAGATCAACACAAAACTACATTGACATGTCCTTGGGGAACATACTACTAGAACATAATGCCATTCATCTTTTAGAACGAATGAGCCACCTATTAGAGAGAAATGACAACCTTATTCCATGACATGTTACATACCATAATAGAAGATTATGTTGATGACCTACTATAAAAATTGGTTATCTAGAGCGGTCATCTAGATGTCTTAGTCAAAAAATTTGACAAATTGGAGCAATACAAGGTTAGGCTAAATCTCAAGAAATGTGTCATCGACATCACTTCAGGAAAAGTTATGGGGTTTATTGTTTCTCACTAAGTAATTGAAGTGGACCTCAATAAGGTCAAAAATATCAAGGAAATGCCCCCACCTATCAATATAAGTCATCTATGGAGCCTACAAGGGAAGTTGCAGTCTAACTAGAGATTTATTGCCTAGTTGGTCGATAAGTGTCATCCATTCCGATATTTTCTCTACAAAGGAGTCCCATTCAAATGGACAGTTCAATGTTAGGAAGAATTTTAGTTTCTCAAAGACTACCTAATTTCTCCATTGGGGTTAATGTCTCCTATTTAGGGAAAACCTTTGTTATTGTATATCTTAGCTACTACCTCATCCTTGGGAGACCTCTTGGATCAACATGATGACGAGGGAAAATAAAGGGCCATTTATTACATCAATAGAACACTTGTAGGATATGAATTAAACTAAACCCCAATAGAGAATGCATGCTTAGTTGTCCTCTTTGCTTCTCAAAAGCTTAGACACAAAATGCTTAATCATAATACAAAGCTCATACCAAAGATCGACCCCCTCAAATATCTCTTGCATAAAGAAAAACTTAGAGGGAAGTTAGTTAATTGGGTTTTGATTTTCAGCAAGTTAGACATAGAATATGTCAATATTAAAGCCATAAAAGGACAAGTGATAGAAGACCAACTCACAAATGCTCCAATTCTATTAGATTGTCCCATTCTATTAGATTTCTTGTGTTTTTCAATCTTCATAATGACCACATTGACCCAATGGAAGTTGTATTTTGATGGATCTTACACTCAACATGAAGCAGAAGCATGCATCATATTTATTAGACCCCAAGGGGATGTTATTCCAAAATTCTACAAACTAAGCTTTTCTTCTACCAACAATATATTAGAGTATGAAGCTCTTATCACTGACCTCAAAATAAGTGTCCAATAAAAAATCAAAGATATTCATGTTGATGACTCCCAACTTGTGATCAAACAATTAGATCACGATTACCTCACCAAGGATGATAAACTTCAACCCTACAAACACATGATAGATGACTTCAAGAAGTTTTTTGACAATATTATGTTTCAATAGATCCCAAGGATTCAGAATAAAGTTGTTGATGCAATGGCTACTATAGGATCTTTGCTCGATATGCCTAACAATGTAACACATTTTGAGTTCTTAGTGGAACAACTAATGATCCCAATATTTGATATTACCCAATCTGAATTTGTGTGTGAGATCATTATTCCCAATTTCCCCTAGTAGAAAGATGTTTATTCCTATCTCCACTGATGAGACAAGTTTATGGAGGGATTTATTATGATGTCTATGATAATAATTCATATTTTGATATTGTGATGACACTATTTACTATGTTAATCCCTTAGAAACTGTTATCTTTTGGGCTTAAGTTTGACCTTGAAACAATTCATAATATTAATGCATATGCTATGTAATTATCTATTAAATGTGCATGTGTTGAAAAGGATGTTGTTTTTTCAGATGATTTGGGAAATGTGGATTTTTTGTATGTGCTAACGTGTTTTGCAGATTTATAACAAGAAAGTGGTGTAATGAAGAAGCTTGCAACAAGGAGTAGGATTCTTACCAGTTGGTCGATTGTTGAAGAGGTCAAGAAGTGATCAACGTAGTGGAGCCTTCTCTACTTAATGTTGCAAATACCTTCTTTATTAATTATGTAGAATCAATGAGTCGATTTAGGGGTATGTTGCTCTATATGTCTACTAAGGGAGTCATATTTGACTTGGCTAAGCGCATGCATGATCTTTCCTTTCCTATTTTCATGCTTTCAACAAATGGCACCCTCCTTATGTTGTGGAGTTGGTCGACCATTTAGTTAGGATTAGTTAGTAGATTTTCTTCTATAAATAATGTTCAGATGATCTCTTGAAAGGGATTGATCTCTGATATTGTAAGTTTACTTTTAGATCTGAAATATAGTTTAAGAACATGTTGTCATATTTTGTGTGTTCCCATTTTGATGAACAAGATGATATTTTGAGTTTCCAACACTTGTGTTAATCTTGGAAGTCTCACTCAAGGGGGGCCACTTGGTAAGAACTCTATTTAGTTAGTTTAGCAGTTATTTTTCATTCAGTAATTAGTACCATTCCAACAGTGGATTGTTCCTGTAGCCACAGAACTCTGCTTTGTTCTTGTTCCTGCAGCCAAAGCAGGCAGAGTAGTTTTCTACCCGTTTGCCTAAAATTTCATTTCTGTACTTTGTGCTAGTTTAAGATTCACATGTTTAGGTTAGTTATCAAGTTAATTTCAGTTTCCTTTATTAATTATTTGCAACATTTCAATTCCAACATTGTTCTTTGTGTAAGTTATGATGGCCATAATCGAGTCTCAATGCACATACTATGCTGGCCCATTTCAAGTTCACATCCCTGGGTTGATAAGTTAAATGAACCTTCATAATGAGTCTGATAGCTGCTTAGTAAATATGTGTAATCTCTGAGTCATATCTTTAAGGGATTAGTTATTGAATCATTAGAAGAGGCTAACATTTTTGGCATCGTTGTCGGGGATGGTATCAAACTAAGAAGTTCTTTACGATCATTTTTAGTTTATTCCTGTTAAAATACTTTTGCAAGTTGCTCTTAGAATATTCTCTCACTTCAATAAGTTATGCCCATAATTATTTCACAAATTATTTTTGTGGTATTGGCTGATACTAAATTGATCCTATATGCATATAAGAAGAGATTATTTTGGGAGATTTCTTCCTAATGACCCTTACTCTAACAAACATTTTGAGGAAGCCCATAATCAGACTGAAGAAGAAGACCAAGAGATAAATCCTTTGGTTGATATCTTTGCCAACTTTAATAATCCAAAAGATCTAGTTGACCAAGGACCTATTGATAATCCATTTGCCTTGATAATTCATCAAGCAAGAATGGATGTTGCTACACAAAATCAGCCTAACCAACCCACTTTTGAATTCCCCATCACTGACTAGCATGATAATAATAATCTCAAGAATATCCCTGCTTCAGTCCTCCCTAATTTTTATGGCCTTGTAATAGAGGACCCAAATACCTTTTTATTTGAATTTGAAATCCTTCGTAGAAGCTATGACTACACCATTGATGCTCATAGGCTCAAGTTTTTTCCTGCTACTTTGAAGGAAGGAACCTTAAGATGGTTTATGAGGTTGGGGAGAGATGTTGTTGGTAGTTGGGAAGAAATGCAAAAAAAAATTCTTGAGAAGTATAAGGAATACTATAGAAGTGGTAATATGAGGGGAGATGACATCTTTAGAATGCAGCAGAGGGAAGATGAAAATTTGGAGGATTACAATTCAAGGTTCTTGTTTTGCTTGAAGAAAAACTCAGACCATACTCTTAATGAAGAATCTAAAAAGTTTCTCTTCCTCAGAGGAATCAATGATAGTTGTGATGATGCCTTGGATCTAATAGGAGGAGGAAACATCACTCAAGTTCCTTGGGCCATCATTAAGAAGATATGCCAGAATTACTCCTGAGCAACTATCAAGAAAAGAAGAGGCTACCAAATGGGAAAATTGTCCACTAATGGGGTCTCAAGGATGGAGATTACTAATATGCTTTCAAGTTTTAAGCAAGATATCATAAATGATATGGCCACTTAGTTGGATACCCTGCAAGCAAGAAAGAAACACGAGGCAGAAGCAATGTTGGAAAAATACTGCCCTCATTGTAGGTAGAAGAAGAAGGATTGCAAATGTAAAATGGTGGCCAACATTGATAGCAAGCAAATTCTACCTGAGTTCAAGATGATTGAGGGATATGAAGAAAAAGTCTTCTATGTGGCACAAAGAAGACAATGGGCTCCAAGACAAGGTATGCCACCCGATCCATTATTTTTTAGTGGACCTTATATGAATTCTAATGCATCTAATAACCAATAGCAGTACCAATATCCATCCAATTTTGGGGGGCATCCACCACAGTCTTGGAATAACCCTCAAAAAATTTGTCCTAATTACCAAAATGATCCACCTCAATGGCAACCTTCTCAGGGGAATTGGCAGCACTACCAAGGAAATTGGCAACAAACACCCTAGTGGAGAGGTGGACAACAATGGCCAAAGCAAACAACTGGTTACATGAATCCACCTCCATAGCCTCGGCAACAAGACATCATACCTCCTCCTAATCCTAATTCTATTACACCCAGACCTACTCAGTTGCCATCTCAACCCACACCTAATCCAAATAATAAACCACAACAGCAACAGGTCTATTCTGTTGATCCAAATTTATATACTGCATATGTTGTGAGCTGTGATATTCACCTACATTCAGGAACTACCCTGTCTAGTCCTTCCACTCCTCTCATAACTGATCTAACTGAGGAGAAAGAGGAACATCCAAATTTGGCTAAGGCACCTGCTCAGCCATAACAATTTAAGGATCCTGAACTAGCTCAGCTATCTAATCCAGAACCTCCATTTCCTCAAAGGTTAGAAATTGTCAAGCAAAAGGAAGAAACCACCTTTGACATTCTAGATCATTTAAAACACATATGTATGAAGATACCCTTGTTCCAGTCCATGAAATATGTCCTATTCTATGGGAAAGCAATAAAAGAAGCATGTCTCAAAAAGCCAGGACGAAGGGCAAAAGATCCCACTACTATTCATGTGGTAGGCCAATCGGTTGACATCATGCTTGGGAAAGTAATTGTTCCCAGGTATGTTGATCCAGGTAGCCCTATAGTGGCAGTCATGATCAATGGTATGTAAATAAAAAATGGCTTAATAGACCTAGGTGCAACAATTAAGGTTATGACTAAGGAGATCCTGCAACAACTAAATATTAACAATCAAAAGCCTACTGCTACCATCATGTAGCTTGCTAATAGTTCCAATGTCAAACATGATTGTACAGTGGAAGATATAATGGTGACTCTAGATTCATGGGAGTATCCAGCAGATTTTATAATACTCTCCCCTAAAGCTACACTGGGAGGATATCCTATCATCTTAGGAAGGCCATGGTTGGCCACAACAAATGCTTATATGGGAAGTCATTTAGGAGATATGACCATCTCTGATGGTAGAAATACTAAAAAGTTGCTTCTCTACCCACCTTCACAACCAATTCAAGATATAAACAATCCTATATGGCCAAATGTTGGAGAGGAAGCTGAAGATAATAATTCAGTAGCTAAGCTCATGATGATAGGTAGAAGCCCTTTCTTGCAATAGTACGAGGAAGATAAAATTTTGTCCCAGATAATCCAAAATCATTATGAGGCTTATGCAGAACCATCCTATCATGCATTTAGTTTAGAAAGCCCTTTGCCAATGCTTCATCCAAATGATCTAGCTGTAGCAGCAGATATTTTTCCCTTTGTTAACTAGAGAATTGAAAATGCCAAATGTTAGTGAGACAGACATGATAGAATTGACTGCACAAATACTAGTTGCAGAAGGGAAATATCTAAACATCAATAATCAGCTTAGTCAGGAGCAATAGTTGTCCTTGACAACCCTATTAAAAAAACATAAGCAAGCATTTTCTTGGAGTTACCATGACATGAAGGTTCTTGATCCTAAATTATGCACTCATGGGATCTATATTAAAGATGATTGTGCACCATTAAAGCAACCACAAAGAAGAATCAATCTTGCATTGAGGGAAACAGTAAAAGGAGAGCTTCAGAAACTACTAGATGCAGGATTTATATACTCAATCTCTAACAGCCAATGGGTATCCCCTCTAGTGATAGTTCCCAAAAAGAATGGCAAATGGAGAGTTTATGTAGATTACAGAGAGCTTAATGCAACAACTAAGAAGGATCATTTTCTAGTTCCTTTTATAGATCAAGTATTGGATTCACTATCAGTAAAATAATACTTTTGTTTCCTAGATGGTTTTAGTGGCTACAATTAAATACAAATTGTACCAAAAGATCAGGAGAAGACAACTTTCACTTGCCCATGTGGAACCTATGCTTATTGTGTGCTTCCATTTGGTCTCTGCAATGCACCTGCAACTTTTCAAAGAAAAGTGATAAGTATATTTTCAAATATTTCACATGAGTGTATAGAGATTTATATGGATGATTTTACAACTTATGACACTAACTTTGCTGAAGCATTACAAAGACTAGAAAGAGTGTTGCAAAGATGTGAAGATCATAATCTATCTTTGAATAGTGGAGAATATTCCATGATGATGCAACAAGGGGTGGTCCTTGGCCACTACATCTCTCAAAAAGAAAAACAAGTAGATCCAGCCAAGATTGCAGTCATTTCTAGTCTTCCTACACCTACAAAACAAAAGGATGTAAGAATTTTTTTAGGACATGCAGGATGTTATAGATGATTAATAAGGAACTTTAGCAAAATGGTAGCACCACTTTATAGCCTTTTGACTAAAGATGCAGAATTTCATTGGACAGAAGATTGTGCAAAAGCATTCTCAAATCTAAAAGAATCCTTAACACAAGCACATGTGCTCAAAGGTCCCAATTGATTTCCATTCCACTTTCATACAAATGCATCTAACTATGCAATAGGAGCAATTTTGGGTCAAAAGGAGGCATCACTTGAACATGCAATCTATTTTGTCAGTAAGAACCTGCAAGGAGCTGAATTTAATTACACAATCATAGAAAAAGAAATGTTAGTATTCATTTATGCCCTCAACAAATTCAATCATTATATAACAGAATATCAGATCTTTGTCCATACTGATCATGTAGCAATCAAATACCTTATGAATAAGCCATTGATCATAGGAAGACCGGCAAGATGGTTTATGTTGATGCAGGAATTTGACGTAACCATAGTTGACAAACCTGGAAAAGCTAATGTAGTAGTAGATTTCTTGTCTAGATTGACTACATTAGAAGATCCTCGGGTAATTGATGACACTTTTTCTAATGAGCATGTGTTTTCCATTAATGTGTATACACCATGGTATGCAGACATAGCCAACTATTTGGTTGCAGGGAAGGTGCCTCCTCACTTCTCTCCTAAAGAGAAAATAATTCTCATTGAGGAAACTTTCTCTTTCTCATGGATTGAAGGATGTTTTTTCTATATTGGCCCAGATCATGTGATGAGAAGATGTGTCCGGGAAGATGAAACCTATGATATTTTTCATACATGTCATGATGAACCCTATGGAGGACATTTTGTTGCCAAAAGGACAACAATAAAAATTCTCAACATGGGTTATTATTGGCCCACACTTTATAAATATGCAAGAAAGTACACCAATAAGTGTGATAGATGTCAGGGGATGGGACAACCAACAAAATCATTTAGGATGCCCCTCTACCCTCCAGTTGTAATTACACCATTTGATAAATAGGGCCTAGATTTTGTAGGTCCAATTGATCTACCAACAAATGGTAAGTCCTATATCTTAGTATGTACTAACTATGTGACTAAATGAGTTGAAGCTAAGGCAATGAAATATGCAAGGGATAATAAGGTTCCAGAGTTCCTTTATGAAGAAATGTTCACAAGATATGGAGTACCAAGGGAAATAGTGACAGATCAAGGAGCTCTATTCACATCAACCCTTATTACAACACTAGTTAATGAATACAACATTAGGCATTAGAAATATACTCCTTATGTAATGCCCCGCCAGGAACCCTAAAGGATTGCAACACTAGAAGGCAACTAAAGGGAGAAATAAATTTTTTTTTTTAAAGATTAAGTGAATAACACATAACTTTGCACCATAATAACATAAACGGAAGACTATCATTGACATCCTAAAGGGTTACCAACGAAGATTACTTCTAATGAAAACTACATCACAATATTAATCCAATTATCCATCTAAAATAGGGAAAGCCAATTACGATTAGATAACTCAAATACATAAATTGATCTCCAAAAGATAGATTTAAAGAGCTACAACATATATACTTCCAATGATTCATTTATACATAAGATGAAAGATAATTGAAACAACATATATCCCATGAACTTAAATTACAACATTTCATAAATTACATGGCTTCCATAGAACAATAAGATACAAAGGTTACAAAGTTGCTGATACAATGACCACACGGGCCTCAATGGTACAATATCAAGAACATGAGTTGCTACACGAAGCAAGAACCAAGATACACCGGCGAAGCCAATCCTCGCAAGAAGGTAGGAACAAGATATCCGATGGGAAGTGGCACTACCACCCGACCATGTGATCCCATAATGGAACCACCCCACCGTGCTAGGAGATAGCAGAAGACCCTCAAGCAAGCAAGATAAGTACAACAGTTCACATGACTCCGTAGTACACAAGTGACTCAACTCACAAAACACTAGCGACCCTAAAGAGAGAGTGTCATCACATGGCTTAAGATGGTTACCCTAGGTAGGTCTCCATAGGTCCCGGCCCCCATCTTGGGTTATCCTGGTAACCTCTCCCGAACCCCCGGCTCCATCTAAGCATCATGCGGACCCTACCATCCTTTCGTGAGGACAAGGTGGTAGGTTTTCCATTCCAGGCCTTCCCAAACACCTTGAGCCTATACAAGCACTCAACCGTGTATGGGGTACATTATCTTAATTAAATTAATACTTACCCACCCCCTAATCAAATTATTAGGTTATCACTTAATAGTTGACTTTCGAAGGGTTATCCTGCCATCCACTTCGGGTGCGGCCCCCGCCCGAAAGCCACTCTCTCTACTAGGACACTAACTGGATAAGACTCTCTATGAGAACTCTATGATGGGGCTGACAACCATTAATAATCCAGACATAACACAGGTGAAGGACTCACAATCACAAACCCAGGGTTGACCATTAGGGACATAACACATGATGGCTCACATCCTCAAGGTTTAAACATCGACACCTGACCAAGGGTAACATCAACGACATAATGACAATCTTAACCATAATGCAACGACATTTAAACAACTAGACTGCAATTAATAAAACACAAGATCCTACACAAGCAATCTTTCTTTTAAGCAGTCAACAACATAAAATGCTCGCAATAAGGATTTCTGGAATTAAAGAACTCGCATCTATTTAACATAAAGAAATGATGAAGTCACATGTCTAATAAGGTTGAATTGGAACCACATTTACGATTCTAAACCCCCAACCAGTTGATGATGATAAAATTACAATTTACCCAATTCGACTATAACCAAGTCAACATTAAATCAAATTAAACAGATATATATAAGCTAATATAAAATAATTCCAATATGATACATATTTGAATTCATCGAATATAATACCATATGATTATATTACATTGCTTGGATAACGAAAATTAATATTAAATTTATTCAATTTCCCCTTTATTCCAAAAATTAATAATCACTTCCATATCATTTATATATTTTCCAAAATGCAAAGAAACTAAATCTAATCACAAAAATAGAAGAATTATTAATTAACATTAATATCATTATAACTATCAATTAACTTTAATATTATTATTTAATATTAAATAATAACAATATTATTATTATTGTTTAAGTAACAATATATTATTATTTATTATTAAAAAAAGATAACTTTATTTATTATATTTTTACAACTAACAATTATTATTTTATTTTATTTTAAAACTTAAAAAAAAATATATAAAAAAAACCATAACATACCACATGGGGCCCAAGGCTCCCACGGTAGCAGTGCTGCTATCCTCAAGTATGAGGAAGCAGCGCTTGCTGCATCCTCAGACTTGGGGAAGCAGCGTTGCTGCTAACCCCAAGCTGGGGAAGCAGCGCCTGCTACAGGGAGAGGGGGTGCGTGGGCTGGGTTGAGCCCAGCTCCCCGCCACCGCCCCCAATCCCAAACTAGCTATTTTTTTTTTGTTTTAATAATATTAAATTCTGTTTTATATTAAAAACGTCTGAGACAAAAAAAAACAAGATATCAAACAAGATTAAGAGATGAAATCTCTGTTAAAAACAAATAACAAATAATTTCCCCAGCCAAATTCTCCCTTCCTTTTATTATTATTTTTTAAATATTATAACCAAATAGATAAATTAGAGAAGTCACTGGTAATAAAATTTTTACCAGCAAGAAAACTTCTGAGACAAAACAAAGGCAATAAAAATTTCCCCAAATCAGCCCAGTTCATTCATAAAATTAAATTGAATGGGAATAAACTTGATCTCTAATCCCCAATTGAATCTCTTTGTTCCAAATAGGAATGGACAAGAGAAATTTAACTCATAATTATTCTTTTTAAACTGAAAATTACCAGGAAGAACTATTTTATAAATGCTTGGCAAAATTTTGCCAGCATAACACTACTAAAACCAAAACAATAATTCCAACTACAAACAGCCAAAAACCATGAATTTCTTGCACAATCAAAAAAGAAGAACATAAATTAAATTATGAAATTACTTGGAGAGAGTTTGAGTTTGAAATTTGGTAACAAAATTGATGGAATTCTTCTTCAACAATCTCATGGCAAGCAAAGACCCAACACCCAAAACTCATAAACCAAGCTTTAAACAATAAACAGAGAATTGGAAGAAAGCATGGATTTTCAAAAATAGACAAGAAGGATTCAACCAACCTCTAGAGTTCCCAAGAAGAAGTTGTGTGCTTCAGCAGAATTCCAAGCTAATTCAAAACCCAAATCCTCCTTTCAAGAAATTTTTCCAGAATTTGTTTTTCTCCTCCAAACAAGCATATCCTCCAAAAATCTTCTCCAAGGTAAAATAGTAAAACAATGTTTTAACCTAATTTTCTAGGTTGAAATATTTTTCTATTAAAAAACATTAAAATAAAACAATTGACTCCCTTTTTTTTTCTTTTTTTCATATTCCTCTAAAATAAATGGAAATTCCCTTTTTTTGAAAATTACTTTTCTCATAATAGCAATTAAATCAACTTTTCAACTAAGATGGAAAACAATAAGTTAGCTTTATTTTTATTTATTAAAAGCAATTTACTTTATTTATTTTGCTTCTTCCATTGGATTTAGACATGATTGCTTTTCCAAAATAAACAACTATAGCTTTAAATCTAATAAATTAATCAATTGAGCTTGGTTCAAGGCATAAAGACATAATAATGAATAAATTGCTTATACCAACAAAGAATGACAACTTAAACTTAAATAAATAACCGAACCACTATGGCACGCAAATCGAGGAAAAGCAAAAAGACTCAAAATTTGAACCAAAGGGATGGACGACCGACTGACGACACTCACAAGAGTAGACTGAGGGTAAGGACTAGGGTCAACAGCTATCTCCTCCACTCCCATCGGACATATAAGGCACGCTCAGACCTGTGAAGCCAAGTGGAGACGATACCCCGTACCTACCCGGTACTTGTACCTGCAATATCCTGCATCATCGAATCACACATGCATGCATATAAATATAGAATACATGGCATGCACACCGATGAAGGAGAATCGTGACGTTCCCTGTCTCATCGAAATGAGTGAAGGAAAATCGTCCCCTTGCATCCAATACAATTGCAGACACGCAACATATATATGACACATCGCCCAGATAAAGTAAGATGTCAGTACAAAGCAATAATCCATGAAATACTAGAAATCACCAGTACTAAAATACTGAAAATAACTCATGCATCTAATATCCAGATAAACAGGAAATAATATCAAATACATCTGCAAAATATCGAGCAATAAAGTGTCAACTGAATAGTAAACTGCAACATAAAATCAGCCTAATAAGTCCGATCGAGAAGGGGTACTACATTCTCCCCCCCAAAACTAGGCTTACTCCTGGAAGCCTAAAACAGATAAGAATAGAGCTCTCTCATCTTCGCTGCATCCTCCCATGTCGCCGAGGTCTCATCATTTATCCTTACCATCCTCAACCAAATGGGCAAGCTGAGATCACAAACTAAGAAATTGAAGCAATTCTGACAAAAACAGTGGCCATTCATAGGAAATATTGGGCCAATAGGTTTTCGTAATCCATATGGGCCTATAGAAAAACATGGAAAATAACCACTAGTTTCACGCCATTTGAACTACTATATGGTAAAACAACTATGATGCCAATTGAGTTTGAGCATAAAAATTTAAGGACTGCAATGGAACTAGAAATAAATCTATCAACAACACAAATAGAAAGGATCATGCAGCTCAATAACTTAGACGAAATGAGGAAGGCACCCCTTCATCACACTAAATTTGTGCAAGCTCAACGGATAAAATGGCATGATAAATACATTAATAAAATTAGTTTCAACCAGGTGACTGGGCTCTTCTTTATGACTCTCGGTATCAAGAAGTTGTTGCCAACTTACAAACCAGATGACTAGGGCCATATGAGGTGGCACGAGTATTTTCAAATGGAGATGTTAAACTTACCACAATTGACCCTATTAGATTTAAATTGCTAGTCAATGATCATCGCTAGCGGTTATATCACAAGCCATCTTCAAAAGTGGAATTCATGCAGCAATTCACCATGTCTCCTGCAGCCGAAGTAAGTGGACCATGTGTCCATCCTTCTGCCTAAGACAGATATTCATCAAAACATAATAAAGATTTCTACTTCAATGGAAATCAAATTCTCCACTCATTCCATACATCCACCTTCACTTCATAATTATTTCTTTTCCATTCATCTCTCTATCATCACACTCCACCTCATATTTGATTTATTACTTAACTAATTGACTAATAGGTACTGAGCATGCCATAATCCGTGACATGCAAATACAATTTAGCAGGTACGTGTGAACAATTACTTTTTCCATAATTATCTCAAATGACATTACTTTTCATTATGTTCATTAATTATGATATTAACATAGCATATTTTTCTGTAGAGCCCCTCCCCAATCAAGCTCCGGTTAACTCAGTTCACCAGGGTTCACCTTAATAATAAATGCTATAATTCAATAGGATGGGCTATGTTAGATGGATAGATTGGTGAGAAAAGTAATTGAACCAGGTTACGGAATCATTTCACCTTGCGGTGTACATTTTGTATGTGTTATGGATGCTTTATTTTTATGCATTATGGATTTGGAACTTATATGATTTCATCATTTGGATAACATTGATATATATTGATGCTTCATTTCTATGCATTATAGATATAGAACTCTATATGATTCTAGAATAGGATTACTTTGCAATGATGTATGTCATTATTGGAATTTCAGGGCTTTACTATGATGATAGAAATAGGATGCATGTTTATGTATGCATCAAAATTATGAGGATTATGATAATTGCTTATGTGGATTTATTTTGATATAAGATATATTGATTTTGTTTAAGATCAATTGTATGCAGAGTGTTTGACGTGTATTCTTATTCATGTGTTTAAATATTATATGAGGTTATTTGGAAGTACTAATTTGTAATTGAGATGCGCAGGAAAATTATCCATGTGACCATGGAAATATTATGGAGAACCAAACCTAGACCTATGTACATTCGTAAAGCCAGGGGTTGTCTATTTGGAGAGACAACACCCCGTATGTATCGTATTTTATTTGTAATAGTGAATGATGTATGTGTGTTAAATTTTATTATTGATTTATTTAAATCCAACAAGAGACAATTTCCATGTGTAATTTTGAAATGTATTTTATTGCGTCACTTGACATGTGTTGATTTATGTCTTGACTTTTGACTTGTCTCTTGAAGGGAGCTGTTTAACTATATCTTTTTCAAACATTTGATTTTGGTTCTAAATTTTCCTTGGGTAGAGAATCTTTGGGGTGGTCAACTTAGGTTTGACCCGAAAGTAAACTTCAGATGGGTTTATAAGGGGTCAAATGGACTCCAGGTGTTTCCTAAAGCCCATAAGGTATACCTATGGGTTAGGAGTATTTTTAGGCATGTGTCTACTCCCATGTGACTGATTAGTCATCCCAAAAAGTGGATTTTCTAAGATGTGCCAAAATTCAAAATTAGAAGGTGCCATCTAGGTTAGATAACCTTCCCTTTTGATGAGAGATCCATTTTTTATCTTTTTCTTACTTTTTCCTTTTTCAATTTTAGAAACCTGTGAGAACTCTCACTGAGGTCTTCTTAGGCAAGAATGAGAGATTTTGTGGGTAATCACCCACTCTCCATTTTTGGAGACTCTGCATTTTGAAAAGTTAGTTTTTGGATTCAAAATTTGGCTAAGTGTAAAAAGGAGGATTGTGGATTTGGGTTGCTCATCCTCAAACTAGTTCTAGCAAACCTTTGGGCAGGTTGAAGGTTGGATTATCCTCTCCTTTTTGTTTCTTTTTATGTTGCATGTTATGTTGGAAAAATGGCTTGTATGAAAAAGTAGTTTCTTGTATTTTCCTTTGTGAAATTTATTATGTGATCTATCTGTTACTTCTTTTATGCATCTTCTTGTGATTTGGGAATAACCAAGACCTCCTACTCTTGGGAGAGTAGGATGGTCTTGTGGGTGGTAGAAGTTTGACAGCCCTCAAGTGAGAGACTCTCATTATGAGAGCGAACTTAAGGGGTGTATATGTGACCCTTGCTGCATGGCCTGATTTGTGCATTTGGGGGTCATAAGGGGAGAAAGTATGGCATGAATTCTTTGTGGGGCATAAGGAATGTGGGGTTAATGAACCTGTGAAATATCTTTGTTTTCCATGAGGTGGTATTGTGATCTACCATTTTTGCAGTCTCCTCAGGGTACTTGGTCCACTACCACTCATGTAAAATCATCACATTTAGTGATGGAGTGTAGCCTTGGTTGGAAATGTGTTTACTGTATGTTTTTCCCTTACTTGTTGTGTCTACATGTGTGTAACCTATCTAGGGCTTGGCTCTCCAAGCTTGGGGGTGGCTTCTAGTAAGCTTAGGTTGGGAGGTGAGCTCTCCATGGTCATAGCCATAAATTTTATATTGCAGGTTGATTGGAAGAGAAGGAAAGAAGAAGGCTTGAGTGGATCATAAATTTATTTGTATTTTAGTAGCAAAATGTATATGTTTGGGAAGCCCTCATTAGTAGAAATGAGAGGTTAAGATTGAGATATACCTATTTCAAAAGTTATCAAATGTATCGAATATACTATTTATTTTAGTTTCATTATGAAATAAAGATGTAACAATTACTTGAACATATTCCTGCTAAGAAAAGAATAAAGAAATAGGGTTATTTCCATTTAGCTATTTGAGGTAATTTTTATTAAAAAAAAAACTACTTGTTGCAATATATTAGGACAAAATTTTGTTTATGCTTTATTAAGCTTTTTGAAAAGAAATGAAAATAGTTAGAAGCTAGTAGTGTAGTGCAAAAAAAATATATATGGTGTAAATCTAAATGTTAATAAAGTAGCCTCTTTTGAATAAAAAAAAAAAAAAAGAAATATTGATCTACATTTATCATTTGAACTCAAAAAAGCATAAATAGATATTTTAGGGGTTATTATTGAAATATACATTATATCTGTTTATTGTTTAAATGAACTTTAGAAAATGTTATTTGCAGCTGTGGATAAAAATAATTTTGTCTTGTTTTTCCTTTGGGTAAAAGCATGTTAGTGGAAAATACATAAATCTAAATATTGTCACTTTTAAATTCAAAGGAAATCTATATGTATTGAAAGGAAATAATATTTATCCTATTTCTATTCTATTGAAATAACTAGCTCTAAGTTAAGGGAAAACAATAGTAGATTTAAGTATTTTTTTTTATACATGTAGGTTTTGCATTTTCAATACCTATTATCTTTGCACTAATCTAATCTGTTTTAAAATATATTTACATGTATTTAAATCAAATATCTGCTAAATATATTGATGAATTATACATGAGAAATGAACTAATTTTTGACTCTCAAACTATTTTTTAATGCTGAATATTTAAATGTATACATTAAAAAAAAAAGAGTGTGTGTATATATATATATATATATATATATATATATATATATATTACTATTTTAAAAACAAAATAAAAATAATAATAATAAAATTTAATTAAATAAAATTGCTTTCTTAACATAAAAAAAAAAAAGAGAAATTTTAAAAAAAAGAAATGGGGATTGGCATGAGGGAGGAGCCCTCGGGTCCCTCACTGTGGGCCGCTACCCACAGGCGACCCCAGCCACTCTGTGGGACACGTACCACAGTGGTGGCCTCGGCCCCCCACTGTGGGCCGCGACCCACAAGCACGGCCTCGGCCGCCCTGTGGGGAGCCCCGCAACGGCGTCGCACACCACCACCCCTCGGCGCTACCTACAACTGGTGGCGCCGCCTCTCTTACTTCTGCCCCCCCTTCTCGGCATACCCACTATGGTACATGACCCACAGGCGCGGCTTCGGCCGCCCTATGGGGAGCCCCACAGCGGCGTCGCGCACCACCACACCTCGGCGCTACCTACGACTGGTGGCGTCGCCTCTCTTACTTCTGCCCCCCCTTCTCGACATAGATCCCCTGCCTCCTCTTTCACCTATCTCCACCGCCTGGTTTTTTTGTCCTGTATGCTCTCTCATGGAATAAAGAAAATAGGTTAAAAAAATAAGATGCCCTAACCCCAAAATTCGGGTTAGGGTTAGTTTTTTTAATGGGAATAGGAATAAAGGATAACCTTTAGAGTATAAGAAAACAAACCCTAGTTAGGGTTTTAAAATGATATAATAAAGAAATTAAGTGAAAAGGGGAGGGAAAATATTCCTCTAAGATTTGAAATGGAGATATTCATTAAGTTATTATTTAGCTCAATGGGTTAGTTTGGAATTTAATGAATTATTCTATAACATTATTATTACCGCATTTGGGTAATTATATTTGAGAAGTTTAATAATGAAAAGATAGTATGGCAATTAAAATATAGTTTAAGAAGTATTCCTTCTAATGTCTAACATTGAATTTTAATATCTATTAAATTTGGGAATTGCTTAGTTATAGAAGAGTAATATACTCTTTTTAGTAAATTCTTTTAAAGAAGTTCATTGATGGTTTTTCCTATAAAGTTTAATTGATTAAATTTAAACCAAGAGGTAATGTCAATATTGAATACATAATATTTAATATTTGATGAAGTAATATATGACAACTTGATTTAAGTTATATATTTACGCTTAGAAATCTTAATGGTTTTTATAATTAAATGGAATAATTTAATATAGTTTATTAAATATTTAATTTAAGAGGATATTGTAGTGGCGTAATATATTTTCTCTAAAATAAAATGGACTAAATCTTGCGAACCTTATTAACCCAAGTGGAGTCTTTCATCAGATAATTTAATTATCGTAATGATGCTAGGCACTTTAATGTAAGTTATTCAATTAGATAATACATTGAGATTGTATTAATATTGAATTAATAGATTTGAGAATTAATTAAGTTATTAATGAAGAGGTTATAATGTCTATGCATCGGGGATCTCTTGATATACCTTTACCTAGATAAATATTATTGAATCAAGTAAATATATTAATGTCTACTTAGTAGAAGTTGATCTAATTATTATTATGAAACGTAACTGAAATGAAAGGGGCACTTGAGTGAATTTATTAGTGTCCTTATAAAGTTAATTTGATCTGCTTGATTATAAGAGTTATAGTAATTGTTACGAAAGTAATATTTTAATTTTATCGTCTAGGAGTTTTATCGAAACTTTAGGCTTCTAGCTAAACTTTAATTCATCACTCATGTTAGAAAAATGTTTTATTATAATTTAAGGTTCCGCTTGGGGCAACCTATTAAGTTGTCACATTTAATTAAGCATAGGTTGCATGTAATTAAGTGTTCAAAAAAAAAAATTGTTGTGTGTGTTTTTGCCCAAAAGTTTGGGCATGACATTTTGGTATCAGAGCCCTAGGTTCATACACTGGTGAACATGGGCTACATTCATAACTTAGTTGAACTAAACTATGGCTAGAAGTATAACACCTAGGTGGAAACTTGCGAAATAACAAAGTGAAACATAGATGAAAATTCTTCTAAATCAACAGATCAACATATATCAATTCAAGGGGTTCCAAGGGTCACTAAAAGCCTTGAAATTTGAAACTAAATAGTCATAATATTTATGGCATAATAAGACCCCAAAGGCTACAAAAATTTTAAAATTATAAATGTTCTTGGCATTTAATAAATGAAATTTAGATCATTAGTACTTATAAGGTTACCATTCAATTGGAACCTGAACGCAATTATTGCCCTAATCAAATCAAGTATGAGGAGTTAATTCTACAATAAAATACCTCTGGTGGTAACTAAGAGAATACCATCCATCGAGGTATGTTCTTGACTTGGCAAGTCAAGCAAGCTAGTTAGACATAAGATGAAGGCGCAATAAACAAGATAATTGAGATAGCGACAACTCAAGTTAAATTTTTAAGCTATGCGAAAATTTTGGTGGTTCGAGGACCACGACCGCCATTTGAGACAACAATGAAGAAGAGTTAAGAGGTATTCTTGCGAATATTAGAAAGAAGAATTAACCTATCCTAATGAATAGGTGCCTTAAGCGTGTGGTCAGGCTAGGTTGCTTATTAAGAGCATTCATTAGACAATCCTTGTAGCAATGCAGAGAAGCTAGAGTTGTATAACACTGATAAGGACTAAAATGATGAATGACAATCTCCTTGATAAGTGGACCCTAGCAATATTATAGATGAATTAACTAAGAAGAAAGGATACATGAACTTCTTGGGTTAAAGCACGTAATTGAAATAAACCCTAAGTTCATCCGTAGTTATATATTGGGGAAACAAGCAAAGTAAAGCCACAACTAGTTCCCTTATGGGAAGACAATCTTGGAGAAATTAGTGGCAAGGAGAGTAGAGACAATTTGGGAATCATACAAAAAAAATCTCTATTGAAGTGCAAGGAGTGTAAAAGTATTAGGATCTTATACTCTAGGAATGAGTAACTAATATTCGTTCAGAACCTAAGGAGAAAAATGCAACCCAATCATGGCTAGTCGCTACTTACAAGACAATATGAAACACAATTTAACTACTTGACACAACCAAAGTAGGTTTGTAAATTTATGGCACTCAAGTGTGAAGGTATGCGAAAACATTAGGTATGGATGAAACAACATGCAGATGGAAATGGCTTATGGAAAGATAGTATAGCAGTATTATAATACGAAGGTTTTTAATGACGATTAGTTGGCAGTATAAGATATTTTATGAGAACATGGATAAGGAGCCGAATTATGTGGTTAGCCAAGGGAGAACTTGGAAATTATGGTAGTCTTAAGACATTGGTAATTATTGGACATCCTTATGTTATACCATAATTGGGTAATAGGATATTATGATGATAAGGTGGTTTACGTGGTTCAAAGGAAATTGTAAGTTGTGATATGCCGAAAATTGGCTAGTAAGTAAATACAAATAAGTAATATGGAAAAAGATAACTTCTTTTTACCAAATTTTAATTAATAGGGTGGGTGTTGGTCACTTCTCGAGTGCACACCCCCTTGATATCATAAGTTGTATAAGGGAAGTAGGAGAGAATAAGTCAACTCTCCGCGTTGTTTGAAATATGTCATGAAATGGGTGGGAAGGAATTAGTTGTAAAGTGTTATTGATTTTACTTGACGATCAGTCCACCCCAAATGGCTCTTAACCATAAGTGTTGGTAATTTGGCAACATGCTCCTTATTGACGAAGATGAAAGGATGATTAGAGGTGAAAAATTCAAGGAGCTAGCAAAGGGCTAAGAGAACAAATGATGTCCCTAGTAGGATTATATGATTACATTTTTTTTTCAAATACTAAGTATTTCTAAATATACAAGTGACAATTTTTGTGCCGAACTATCCACCGCATGTGAGTAAGACATGAAAGTGTCGATGCATGAGTTACCACGTAATATTGAACCAAGGCTTAGCATATCAAGAAAATTAATGAAAGTCCTAGAAGAATGGACGAGGGATGGTAGAGTTAGTGCAATCACTTGTTAGATATAATTACGGATGTTAATAACCCTAAATAGATAATGGAGTATGTCGGAAAGTGTGGCTTGCGCTAGCAATCACATGAAGGTTAAAATGGAACATGATCTATAAAACGATTGTAATCTCATGTGTATAAGATATTTCATAAATAATAAAGGAATATAGGTAATCTAAGAATCTCAAGAGTCTAATAATCACTTCCTAACACACTCAGGACGTGTGATCTTGGGTGATGTGATGTGGTTACTCCCTATAGCATGGCTAGTATGGTCATCTTGTTTCGAGTTTTGATTCGACAGTATTTTTGACTTTCTTTGAATAGTATTTTGCAATCTAGGGACTAGTACTTTCTTTTTATTTATTTATTTTTATGATGAAAGGATCATTAAATTTATGTTTCTTTTAATTGGAGCTATGGCACTTGCCATGTTGCTAATTTTAATATCTTTCAATTGCCGGCACTTTTCTTCTTTGATTGGACTTAGTGAAAGTAACTTTTATTTTCATCTTTTAAAGTGTCAAGTGGTCATTTTGACGTTATTATAGCTATCCCTAGTGATGTGATTTGTGCAATGTCTATCATGTTCGTTGAACCACTGATAGTGTGTCAAGGGAGAATACCGTAAAGAGTGAAATTAGGCACACAGAATAAACAAAGAATGTTATTTCGAAATAAGGTAAAGAAAGGAATATTCTCCTAAATAAAATTATTTGCGAGTAATCTAAGAAAGAAATTTATAACAAAAATAAAATAAAATAAAAAATAAATATGTGTGTGTGTGTGTGTGTGTGTGTGTGTGTGTGTGTGATCTAGATCTAATGAATTGCGAAGGTGATGATAATTGCAGACTGGTAAATTTGGCATGTGTATGGAGATGATTGTGTGGATGAGATCAAAAAGAAATAATAATTATTAATTTGCATCACTCCCTTAGAATGGGATGGTTATGTACCTTAATGTTTGGGTTTTGCGAATAATGTACCTATTAAACTAACACCTTGGTGCCTAGAAATACCAAGCATTGTGGGCCCTAGAAGTAGAAAAATTTCCCTACTTATGGGTAGATTCAAAGAACTTAAACTTGATTATTCCTTGTTGCCCAAGTATGTTGGAAGAAATCATGCACCTAGGGTGGTTTATCAAATATGTGATTAACCCCCTTATGAGGCACCTTGTTGTAAAATAAGTAGATTCATTATGGATAAACTATGATGTCAATTCTCTTTAGTGGTGAGCATGGATGACAATTGCAGTGGGATAAACATGTTTTACATGAACCCTTAATAAGTATGACTCCTAGAAATTAATAAGTAAACTATCATGTGTAACCTTGATTATGGGAGATGATGTGTGATATTGATATAATTTGGATGGTGCATTAACGTAAGTTGTTGAAAGATAGAAATTTGTAAACACCTACCTGAGATTGAAGGGAAATGTAAGAATTTAACCTTATGAAGATAGTAAACTAATTGCAATAATAAGTTGGTTTTGGTAATGCATCTTTCTAGTAGGCAAGATAAGATTTAGAGTAACCTATTCAAATTGTGGGAAATGTTGTGCCCCTATTTCGTATTCTGCTCATGCGACTTCCAGGAGTAAGTCGATCTCTAGGGGAGGAGGATGTAGAGCCCCTCCTCGATCAAGCTCTGGTTAACTCAGTTGACCAGGGTTGACCTTACTAATAAATGCTATAATTCAATAAGATGGGCTATGTTATCCAGATAGATTGGTGAGAAAAGTAATTGAACCTGGTTACGGAATCATTTCACCTTGCGGTGTACATTTTGGATGTGTTATGGATGCTTTATTTTTATGCATTATGGATTTGGAACTTATATGATTTCATCATTTGGATAACATTGATATATATTGATGCTTCATTTCTATGCATTATAGATATAGAACTCTATATGATTCTAGAATAAGATTACTTTGCAATGATGTATGTCATTATTGGAATTTCAGGGCTTTACTATGATGATAGAAATAGGATGCATGTTTATGTATGGATCAAAATTATGAGGATTATGATAATTGCTTATGTGGATTTATTTTGATACAAGATATATTGATTTTGTTTAAGATCAATTGTATGCAGAGTGTTTGACGTGTATTCTTATTCATGTGTTTAAATATTATATGAGGTTATTTGGAAGTACTAATTTGTAATTGAGATGCGCAGGAAAATTATCCATGTGACC